>NW_019735471.1:781325-829205 GCF_002891405.2 Cryptotermes secundus | reverse complement strand
TTATTATTATTATTATTATTATTATTATTATTTATTATTATTATTATTATTATTATTATTATTATAAGTAGGAGGACATATGAACACCTTTCCTTTACTAAAAAGCAATCTACCGACTTGACAACACGAGTAAATTCGCTTGTGCCAGCGTCCTGGAAACCCCCTACGTCACCCAACAGACACGGAACCTGAGCCCAAAATAAACCCATCAGAGTCAAAAAATGTACAGAAAGCAACGAAACTTGCCTCGGGGAGCTTCGTGAAGAGAGAGAGAGATGGGAAGAGGGAATAAAAATATATATGAAACACAGTTGGCCAAGAACTTCCTCCGTCTATGACGTCAGTTGACGAAGAGCTTAAGCAGCTTTCTGTTGAATGCTCCCCCCCCCCGAAATAGACAGCGCCATTTTCCAAAATGACCCCTCCCTCCTTTCTTTTTACCCTGACGATCCTCGCGCAAGTTGGTGCAATCAGTTGTATTTCTGACAGTGCGGTGTCAATACAGTGTTTGTGGTATTGTAGTAACCACTTCATTGCTGAAAGGTAGGCAGTCCTTGCTGATAAGCTTCCTTTTTCACACTGGCACAAGGATCCGACTAACAAACGTCTTCATTATCCTCCTCTTATTTCTCCTACACTATCACACCTGTCCTCTGAGAGCGGCCGAAGCGACCAGGCTATGGGCTGTACGATCGTGGACTCGGGATTCGATTCCCGGGAAGGAAAAGACACTTTTCTATTCTCTATAAAGTCCAGACCGCCTCTGGGGCCCACCCACTCCTATACAACGGGTACCGGGAGGGTCTTTCCCCGGGCGTACAGCGGCAGGTCCGTGAAGCTGACCACTTACTCCATGCAGTGCCAAGGTCAAGAATGGTGGAGCTATAACTCCATTTTCCATACGTCTTCATGGCGTATTACTTAATTAAGCCCACGGATAATTTTGCCTATTACCTCTATCATGCCAGTTCTGCCATCTTTATCTTCGTCTAGCCAATAAACGTTTTCCTATAGGTTTATACTGTAAAATGAGAGGATAATATTCAAACGAATATCGATGAAAGAAGGTGTGGGAGTGTAGGCTGGATTCGGCTGTCTCACTATAGTTCCAATAGCGAGCTCTTGTGAATACTGTAATGAAAACTAGGGGTTCCATATAAAGGGATAAATTTGTTATCGACTGGGCGACTTAAGGACCCTTCTACATGGAGTCGATCAGCTTTCTTTCCCCTTTTATGTGTGTGCGGAACTTCATCTCTTTAACTACACTAGAGCTATGACAAGAAACATACAGGCCTATGGCCTACTAGAGCGAAAACCGAGGCGGTATGCATTACACTTCACTAATTCTCAGGGCAGCCGACTTGGCCCGTAGTTGGACACTAACTCACTCCACGGAGCTGAACCCTTCTTGAGAAGCCGCCGATTTTCCAGCTACTCAAGAACTTCCCAGCATTTTATGGGACCCGAAGGTCTATTACTGTGTTCATAAGATCCCTCCACTGGTCCCTACCATCAGCCAGATCAATCCAGTCCATACCACCCCATCCTATCCCTCTAAGATATATTTCTATATTATTCGCCCACCTATGTGTTGGTCTTCCTACTGGTCTCTTTCCTTCTGGCGAGTGGAAACAAACAAAAAACAAACTCCGTGGCTTGAGTCCGCAAACGAACTGTACCGACCGAGCGACCGCCGCTTGTCGGCGAAGTTAGTGCGGGTAGAGGGTGTCGCGTGGTCAGAGCAACGAATCACCACGACCGTTAATTTCGGTTTTCTAGACCGGAGTCGCTATTTCCTTGAAATAGCTCCTCAATTATCCTCACGAGGCTGAGTGGACTCCGTTCCAGACCCACTAGTTCTCAGTAAATCTGGTAGGGCCGGGAATCGAACCAGGGACCTCAGGATCTGTAGCCAGGAACTCTGACCACTAGACCACAGAGAGTGGAAACAAGCAATTTAATTACAATTTGAACAATTTAAGTGTTAATTAAAGCCCTAACATTAAAAGATGAATATTATTAAGACTACACAGAAACTACAGTAAATGCCAGTATCAGGGCTCATCTGGAAGTAAAGGCAGAGACTATTAAAAAAAAAGCCTTTGAAAAAGTGCGAAGCTCAGATACATTATTTGAGATAGACAGTAAGTTACGCTCAGGAGAAAAAAAAAGATATTTTGGGAATGGTTGCTACCATCCAGTTTAGAATCTTCTGGCCTTCTTGTCTGCCTAAAAACAACATTAAAATATACGAAATTCTGCCCGCAGTTTGTATGGATGTGACACTTGGTCTCTCACATTAAGGGAATATAGAACTGGCTCTGGACAGGAAACAGAGGACATATCTTGTAACGGGATAATGAACCTTCAGATTCAGTAAAAGGCGGAGAATTTTTCTTTTAGAAGGAGTCTGCTTCATGGAGCGATAAAGTGAGTGAATTCGATTATTGGCGCGATACATCGTTCTCCTATTCTCGATGATTCGGTCCTAATGCAATCTGATAATATTTAACTAATTCCATTGGGCATATTTCTTCTTGACAACAGTTGCTCGGCTACCAAATAAATTCCTAGCATTTTACGAAATCCGAATGTTCATAACAGTGTTCACTAGAGCCCGCCACTTGTCCCAGTTCTAAGTCAAATTAATCCAGTCCATAACCCTATTTCTTTCAGAACATTTTTCTTATTGTTCTTCCATCTACGCCAATGTATTCCAACTGGCCTTGCGGATTTCATTTCTTACCCACTTGATCTATATGCGCGGCTCATCTCATCTTTGATTTGATCATTTTAAAAGTTTGAGATGAGTACAAATTATGAAACTTCTCATCGTGTAGTTTTCTCCAATCTCTTGCTACTCTGTCCCCCTTAGGTCCAATTATTCTCCTCAGCGTCCCGTTCTCAAACCCCTTCAATCTACGTTCTTCCTTTAATGTGAGAGGCCAAGTTTCACAACCATGCAAAATATACGCAAGTTTAGTTTTGCATATAGATTAAATTTTAGACAGAAGGGGAATTAAATGATTATAGACTGAATGGCAGCAAGCATTACCTAAATCGAATTTCATAATAACATTTTAAAATAGATTCTGAATCTATCCGGAGTTTCATACGCCTGGTCTAGGTCAATCACAAGCTGACATAAACGAGCAGGAAACTACATACACACAATACGGATGTTTATACTGTTTCTGTCACCACTGTTATACGTTCTCATAAGAAATTGTAAGAGTGCAGGCCAGGCAATTACCTGCGTTGTACTTTAACAACAGAGATGTAACAGTAATCTTCTAAGCTTCTATTCGGGAGGTCCTACGTTCAAACCTCGATCGGGTCACGGACTATCTTGACAGACGTTTTTATGGTTTTCCCCACTGCTTTAACATAAATTCTAAGATAGTACCTTAATTAGACCACCATCGCTTCCTTCCAAATCCTTCCTAATTCACCACATCATTCATCCTACCACTGCACGCTATACTCGTATAGTCTAAGATGCTGATAGCACAGTAAAACAAACCATACAACATACCAAAAACAGCACAATTCTTCCCCAGGTTAACTCTGTCATAACAACCCCTCGCTTGGAATTACAGGGATTTTGGACTTCGCCCATCGTTCGGGAATCTAAATAACATTAAAGAACACAATGTTTCGAAAACTGTATCTGTTTCCATCCTAGTGTGAGGGGGTGGGAGACGCCTACTCTGTTGGGTTCGTTAAAATAGCTAGGTCCAGTGATTGAGGTTAGTCCTTCCTAACGCGGGGGCAAGCGGTAGAGCAGTTGACTGAGGCACTATGCTAGATGCTGGAAGGTCGCGGATTCAAGTCGACTCAGAGTCTAACAGAAATGAGAACCAGGAATCTTCCTGGGGGTAAAGGGCGGCCGGCGCATAGGGCTGAAAACCTTACCGCCATCTGTGAGCCGATTGTCTAGACAAAATGTGGGAGCCTCGACGTCTCACAACCCTATGGGCATTCACAGCCTGTTACATTTTTCTTTACGTTTCTAAGGGAACCAACAGAGTTGGTGTCTCCCAACCCCTCAACTGAGGACGGAAACAGATCCGGTCTCCGAAACTATGTGTTCTTTAAATTAATGGACGATGAATGAAGTCCAGAAATCCATTTATCCTGAGTGTTATACACCATCGTCGGAACGCTTTAGAACCAACCCCTCACTTGCTTATTTCATCATCACTCATTGCACCATTTTGTATAGCACCTATTTGCTGGGATCTGCTGTTTGCTTTATTTAGCAGTTTTCTAAGCGTCTTATAAATGTGCATAACTTTATGTTTTCACAACGTCCTTTATTAAACCAATTGATAGCGTTACAGCCTGCAGAAACATCACATAAGTCTAAACATAAGTCATTACGACTGTGTCTTCTGGATCACGGCACAACGTAGTTTTATCAAAAAAGAAACACTTGCCACGGTTTCATTTCGAAATACGAAACTGGTAAAGTTAACACTCCAAATTTATAGTGCCAACAAGTCATACTAAAGTAAAATTAGGCGAAAAAACGAATTCTGTAGGATTTGAAGTTCTCACAACGGTGGTTATCAAGAGTTCTATCTTCTGGTACATAACGCCGTGTAGTCCGTTGACTGGCAACAGACGTTTAGGAGGAACATACCGCCTCCGACCTCACAGCCCTGCTCTGCTTGCTACCTCCTTCGTGCTGGCTTATCCTTCGAACTTGAAGATGAAGGTGACATGTTCTTCCAAAACATCAGCTGACCTTCAAGGGACTACACGTAGTTACACCCCTGAAGACGGAACTCAACATAAATTTTAATATCTGTGGTAATGGAAAATCTGCATTCACAGTACAAATTTCCAAAACCATTTAATCGACGTTCGTTGCATTTGAAAAATAAAACACTGTTTAACCAAAAGAACTATGCTGTAATGTCCTCGAATTGTGGCCTCCGAGGTAGGCTACTGTCAAGCAGCCGAGCGAGTGTCGAAGCCGATTCGTATTTTAGAGAAGCCTAAATACTCGGCTGGAAACAAAATAACGAAATGAGCCCACAGAATGTACAGGCCTATCATAACAATGCGATGTATGACTGTTGTAAGGCTTCACTGTGGAGTTCTGCATGTGTTAGTTCTTAGAAATGATGAACAATCGCGATGCCCAATGCATCTAAATATAATTTGGGTCACGGATGTATACAAACAGGGCGTCTCTATGTTTAGCACACTACGCTTCATCTGATGGGATCTTCACAATTAGTTTAGAGCGCATGCGTTTCCCGAAATTTCAAATACCCATACATATTGTCATGTGATTGACTATAGATGGCGTTTGGATTGGTAATTGGATTTATTAACCACTTACAGAACGTTAACTACTGGTAACTAGCGCTATCGCTAATTTAAACTGTTTACAGTTCACTAGAGCACGCACACTGAGCCTTTTCTGCTGTCTTCACCAGTCGTTGCTTGGTAACGGTTCTCAACGGCGGTCGTTCCCCTTACTCTGGTTTCCCGAATTTTCCCGTGTCTCAGCTACCAGCTTCTCACGGCAACGGCTTACAACGACACCAACCAACTCAATTCACTCCACTGTAACCCACTGCACACATTAGTTGTCCTGCTTACGATATCTAGGCACGGATCGCAAAGAAAACACCGTTCCTCTGTTGCTGTATTCATTCTTGCATGCGCATATATAAGCGCGGACCGCGCATAAAACACCGCTAGCCCACTGGCGCGTGTTAGGGAACCGTTGCCCAGTAACAGGCGCTGTTAACAGAGTCACAACTTAGAAACGGGTCTACATGCTATAATATTATAATCCAAGTGTTTATAAGATCGCTATTCGGACTCGTCAAGCCGAATTATTTATAAGGTATAATTACGAATACATTCAGAGTTATATGAAGATCACTAAAGACATTAAAAGTCAAGACACAGTCAACATCGTCTCTATTTCGCTTGTTCCGAAACGTATTAATTCGCTAACGAACTTAAACGTTGCTCTGGGGCTCGAAACCATCTGAAAACCTGCGATTATTTCAAAAATGCAATTCAGTCGTTATTCAGATGTCACTGAAGATTCAGGACTGCAAATGACTCTTCCTACCCGTCCGAACATTCGTCCATCATTCCATATTCAACTACGATCCACCCTATTTTCTAAATGGTGGCTCCTCCTTTCTTGACTTTCCCTAGTCTTTCCTGACTTCTTTCTTTTCATCCTTTCGCCTTTCGTTTCTTTTCCCTCGAGAACCAACGGGAGCCGAGAGATGGGTCCCCTTCCCATGGCTTGCTTCGCTGGCTGCCTATATGCCAGTTCCTCGCTAAGCTTACACTTCGACCACGAAGATTGAAGCGATATGTTCCTCCGGAAGGTCGGTTGACCTTCAACGGACTAAAAGGCGTAAAAGGTAACAGGTAAAGTTATCCCAGTGCTTAACTAATTAAGCACTACATTTTCTTGACCTCGGCACTAGCTGGAGGTAGTGGTCAGCTTCACGCTCGGGCCGCTTTACCGCCGGGAGAAGAGCGGCGGGTACCCACTGGATAGGAGGTTGGGTGGACCTTAGAGCCGGTCCGGATGACGTGGAGAACAGAAATTCCTTACTTTACCGGGACTCGAAATCCGACCCCTCGGTCGCCCAGTGCGTAGCCAGTCGCTATACCGACTACGCTAAAGCGTTATATCGTAAAAGCCTGAACTCCTCATAAGGTATATGAGGACTTCAATACCTACACTGTTTTCTTTATTTATTTGCTTCCTTCTTTTGCTTTCTCTTCCACTCTGTTTCTTCCGTGCAGAATGAAGGTCAAGTTTGTTGCTGTGCAGAATGAGGGTCAAGTTTACTGCTAACCCGCTGCTTAGTGTACGCATTAACCAAACTTCACACTGCTGCCATATCCTAAACAAGGTCACGAAGCTCTCACACTTCAGGTTTCCTATAAGATACCAACAATCTCTACTCCGGAAGAAGGCTGTAAAATTAATGGACATGTTTTCGGTGTAACATTTGGGGTTCTCGAGGCGGTATCAAGCTTATGATCTTCTGCGATCTGGCGATCTGACTCTGTGCAACTTGGTGAATGCGTACCAGTGTTTCGGAGGAACCTGCTGCCTCCATCATCAGGGAGATGGATGTAGCAAGTTCCTCCAAAACGCTGGTAACTATCTACCGAAGTAAACAACGCTATATCCCAGAACATCGTAATCTTGTCACATTTTCAAGTTCAAAGTGAGTGTGTCATTATGCAGTAGTGGTACCCAACCTAATATTTCGGACGCGACTGTATTTACAATATCAGTAATATGCCACCGTCTGTTTTTAATATCAGTTTGGCACAGATAGAAACTGATGAGAAATGAACGCCAGACTGTTTCCTCTGATAGAGAAAACTAATATATTGTGACGTGTATACCCATTGCTAGGCAACAACTAGATAAACACATTCCTGTGGAAGAAAACGCGCGCAATAGGACGTTCATTGCTAGGCAAAGGATCAGTAAACACGCCTCCTTAACAACAGTCTGTGTTTCCTGCGTGGCCCGTGCAAAGTGGTTATAAAGAAGTGTTCAGTAGTCGAGCCAGCATTGAAGTTCGGAGGGGGTTGTCAGAAGCTGAGAGAGTTCAGCTGAAGAGGAGTTCATCTGAGTCAGCTGATGTCAAGAATTGGGTCGAGTTCTGGAGATGGAAGTCAAGATGACCCAGAAGAAATAGCAAGAAAGGAATTAAGCGGTGAAAAAAGATTTCATGTGTGATTTTAAACGACAGTGAGACTTATAAATCCGTTGCCAGGATACGACTAGTGAAACTGAGAACCCTAGTGTGTGTGTGTAACGGTGAACTGTAAAGTGTGTAGATCAGCGTTAGTGATCTAATTGCCTGTAGTCACGAACTGTGAATATATGACGTGCAACAAATCCAATCATCCAACCCAAAACCCCGTCTATAGTCAACTCTATACGTGACAATATATTGCTACGCGTAGGAGCTTACGCGTGACGAAAATAACTGGTTATAGTTCGGATGGTTGGATTTATTAGCACTTCGGTTACAATTTATCTTAATTACAATCACTACAGCACTATCGCTGATTTACACACTTTCCGTTGCCTGGCAGTACGTTGAAATGTATATATATATATATATATAACCCGCTCTATACATAATGTTATTGTTCTGCTACGAGAAATAGCTTCTTGCAATTTCACGCTCTCCAAAGGCACACCATAGTACTTGTAGGAATTTAGCAAATTTATTTTCTTTGCTGCTTCTGCAACTTTATTACATTGCAACACAATTTCTGAGACATGAAAAAAAAATGCTCTTCCTTTATACAGTCAGACTTGGACTGATCTCAAAAAATGTTGCAAAAGCATTAAACAAGTCTGGATACGCAAAGCTCTTTCTGGCGAGTTATCAACGATAATAAGTTGCAAAAGGAATGGGCATAACTCCGATGTTACTGGGACCACAGCAGATCTGGACGTTGTGGAAAGTAGAAAAACTCTTGTGCGTAAAAGGAACTGAACCCCGATTCTTTCGTCGTCCAGCACAACAGCAGTCACTATACCGACTCAGCTACCTCGTCTATAGGACATTGGGAAGATTTACTAAAGTTTGTCGACACATTCCCATTTCCGTTGAAATCAGACAGCAATAACGCGCACTTTACAGGGACATTCATACGTTTCTACGCGCATCTAAAGCATTACGCGGCATATACACGTATTTATTGGAGTGAAAGATGTTAAAAATAAGAGTTATGGAAGGAGGTTCTAAAGGGTTCTGACGGTAGTGTATGACGATAGGAATTACTGGGTTCTTGGACTCTGTCCACCGTCCGGTATTCTAAAGAACACATTTCGGAGACTGGATTTGTAACAGGTGCCTCCCACCCCCTGACTTAAGGACGTAAACAGATCAAGTTCCCGAAACGTTGTGTTATTTAAAATACCGTACGATGGGCAAAGTCCAAAAACCCAGTAATCCCAAAATTGATGGAGAAGACTAGAAGACATCTTACGCACAAAACATTTTTTTCTTAAGTTTTATGGTTTTCAAGATTATGAAACGAAATGGGATAGACGCACCATGCTACTTGTCCATAACTTGTTTTAATCTTTTTACGCATCATAGTTCAGGCCAAATAACATAAAAGCCGTAAGTATAAGGAGCTCCTTAATGTGGTTATATGATTTTGCGAAATAATTTCACACATTTCTACAGCAACGTTCGCGGTTTGAATTAGCGTGAAAGGCATATTATTTTCTACAACAACGATATACAATTTCGCGCCATCTCAAACTTTTGTCACTGGCATGTCTCAAAGGTTGGGAACCGCTTTAGCCAAACCACGCATCATAAATTCTACCTTAGTGCCGTCAGTCCATCTTATATTCTAATTATAGTTCATCGATTTTAATAAGAGAGCATGCAGAAATTAATTTCAATTATTTTATTTGTTATTTTATGGCAGAAAGGGCACAACTAACCAGCGCCATTGTAGTACTACGCAGCTAACGTCATGTAAGTCGCTTTTCTTTTCTTTGGCTTGCTGCCTGCTTTTTTCTGGTAAACTTCACAGACTCCTATAAAATTAGACCATGTTCCCTTGTTAGAAAGCATGTGTTCTGATGCCTTGAGGCATGTACGTATGTAGTATGAGTGTAAGTTTCTTCAATCCTTTAACTTTCAATTGACTGTGACAAAACAGATGCGAAATTAAAACGTTTCCACACTTTCCTGAGAACAAAAGAAAAATCAATTAATAGAAACTAGTATGCCTACTGCATTATATCGGATATATAGCGGAACCTCCGAAATCCGAAACCGCGTTAATCCGAACACAAAAAAGGCAGGTCCAAAAATTGCAAATTTAATCGAATTACAACTCTTTAATGAACCGTCACAACACAGCAAATAGTAAAATATCAAAGTCAGCGTTCAGCTGTGGCTTTTCTACATGTTTCGGCCACTATCGGCCATCATCAGGCAAATACAAATCAACAAAAATCTATCATTTAACTGCAATCATAAAATGGATATAACACTATTAATCGTACAAATTTAAAAATGCTTATGTAAAAAATACAGAAGTTCAGACTATATAAAAATTAAAAATTGGAAGTATTATAACAAGATAAAATATTAATGATGTTTTCAAAAACATTGACTCAGCCGTGGTGAAATATGCAACCCAGTTATCACTTGCCCCAAGCCAAGCGTGTATTCGGAAGTCCGAGATACAAATTTTCGGTTTACATGTAGAACGTACATTTCAATACATTGTTTTACTAAACAGCGTAATTTTTTATTTGGAATCCAGTAAGTAGAACGATTCGATAGGCCGGACACGCCGGTGTTTCAACTGGTTCGGGTTATCCGGGTTGCCTACTAGATTCCTGTAATCAACACTGACTTTGCCAAGCATTTCTCGTTCATGTCGGGACTTCCTAAATGACCGCTGTTCCTTTTTCTGGCCATCACCAACGAGCTAAGTCTGCCTGTCTTCAAAATGTATTCTCCTATTGTGAATGGAACCGGGATAGCTCAGTCGGTAGAGCGACGAATTAAGGGTTGGACAGCCGAGGTTCGATTCTTGCCAAGACCAATACATTTTTTCCTCCGCGGCGTCTAGGCGGGCTCTGGGGCCCATCCAGACTCCCACCAAATAGGCAAGACGGCCGAGACGTGAAGCTGATTACTCGCTTCAATATAGAGCCGAGGTAAAGAATACGGCGCTATACTCCCCCATACTTCATGACGCGGTGCTTAATTAATTAAGAACATGGCTAACTTAATCTTTTTGCCTTTACCTGGGTCCTATTTCTCCCGTATCACGCACTGACTCACTCACTCGTTCTAAATTCAAAGCTAGCCCAAGCGGTGGTCAAGAGGGAGGAGGGGAGGTTACCGCATTCGGCCTACCCTCTCCTGGACTCAGTTACAACTGGCACCGGGAAACTTGCCAAAATCGCGCATCTGTCGGTGGACTGTATGCTTCAGACCTTGAGGCTAAACCCAAGCATGAGTGCACGAGCAAACATGATTTCGCAAAGAACGTAATACACCTGTATAATACATATATACATACAAACACACTTTTTTTTTCGTGGCACGCGGTAGCGTAGTTGGTTCAGGTACTATGCTACAAGCCGGAAGGTCGCGGGTTCGATTCCCGGTGAGGTCACTGGATTTTTCAATTAACCTAATCCTTCCAGCCGCGCTATGACCCTGGGGTCGACTCAGCCTCTAATAGAAATGAGTACCAGGAATCTTCCTGGGCGTAAAGGGTGACCGGCGCGTAAGACTGGCATCCTCACCGCCATCTGTGAGTCGATTGTCTAGAAAATGTGGGAGGCTCCACGTTTCACAACCTTATGGGCCTCCATGGCTTGTTACAGGGATTGGTTTACCTCTTATATATATATATATTAATTCTCTATCATGAACATTGGCATATTAATATAAAAATATATATTAAAATTAATATATATATTAATTCTCTATCATGAACATTGGCATAGATGTCTGGTGTGTGTATGCGTTTATTCTGTGTTTCAGTTGTCCTGCGTGTAGGCAGAGGCCTTGCGACGGGCTGATCACTCGTCCAAGGAGCCCTACAGTGTGTGAAAAATTCTTACGGAACTGAAAAAGGGGCCAGGGACTTGAATGGGCNATATATATATATTAATTCTCTATCATGAACATTGGCATAGATGTCTGGTGTGTGGCGGTCGTGCGAATTTCAAGATGGAAACAATGCCAAAGTCATTATAAGTGAACCTTAAGTTCTGTATCATGCTAAACAATTTTATTATAGTATTTAAGGGGGTGAGGTAAAGGACGATCGTGTGAAATATTTATATAATGTGCTAAATGAAGAGTCACTGTAACCTGACTCTGCGAAAATATGTGGCATACTACATCCACACGCGCCAGCAGTACTAAATACAGTACAACAAAATCCACAGGACGTAATTTTTCTGGAACTCTGTAAGGTCCCATACTAATTGTGAGTGATCTTGCCTGCTTGTTATAACGCGAGCAACGAACCATGGCATGCGCTCAAAAACACTATCCATTCCTTTGCGAGGAGTCACGATCACGGACGAACCTACTAGATCGAATGGTGGGCAGAGGTGAAGCAAGTCATTCTGCTGCCTGGCTTTGTGCACAGTAAATGGCCTAGTAACTATGGGATGTACCCCCACCACACCCCCACCACACTACTGACTCCCTTAACACTCTCCTCTCATGTGCGATCGTATGCCATCACTTTGTGCCCGTGGTCTAAAAGAAGAGGCAATACTCGTAACCTCGAGACACAAGAATTTCTGTACAAACACGCTCTAAGTGTCTTTCAAGGCGCCGGAAACTCGCCTTTACCCTACGTTCTTAGCTGCAGCCGAGACACGTGTATTCTGAAGTAAATCAGTGGTAAACCATCTCAGGTGGATCAGTAAAATATCCGGTTGGAATTTCCCCCGGGGAACAGCTAATCGGAAGCTGATTCGGATTTCGTTTTGAAGCTCCGTGAAAATTCCAGTTCAGTGCCTTAAAACAGACCAAGACGGTTCTTCCTGTATCTTCCCTTATTCACAATCAAGATCATCCCCATTTTTCATTCAACGTTAAGTAACCCCCGTAGTTGATGGTAAAATAACTGAACAATAAATCACGTCTCATTATTCTTTTTATTTTCGATTTTTCTAATGTTGTATTTCAGCATCCCGTTGCACTGTACAGATCTGACTTAGGAGTTTCTGCGCCGTCTAAGTGCAACGTCGTTCCCTGTTCCTTTGCTGGACACTATTTCACTACATGTTTCGGCCTAATTGGCCATCTTCAGGTGTGCAAGTTAAGGATTCTGCTACTCACTGTAATTCGGTTATCTTTCCTCCTACTGAAGTTGCCTCTTGTTATTTTTTATTATATGGGTTGCAAGTGGCTGCTTTTCTGTAATGTGCGATGTACTGTGTTACAGCTTTTTAAAGGTATATACAATAAATGAATGTATGTATATACACAATATCTGAATATACATATACTCGTATACCTTTACAGAAAAGCAACCACTTGCAACCCATAAAACCAAAAATAGCAAGAGGCAACTACAAGAGAAAATAAACCCGCATTACAGTGAGCAGTAGAATCTTTAACTACAACAACCTGTACATCTGAAGACGGCCAATTAGGCCGAAACATGTAGTGAAATAGTGTCCAGTAAAGGATCAGGGAACGACGTTGCACTTAGACGGCGCAGAAACTCCTAAGTCCGTTCGATTTATCTGTCGAGGAGTTCGGTAGGTCAGACTACATGGCGTAGAATGATTCATTAATCATGAACAATGAAATGTAAATGATGTAAAAGGAAGCGGTAATAGCCTAATTTGAGGTACCGCCACAGCAACTGCCTGCAGGAACTGAGGAAAACCAAGAAAAAATCATAATAGCCAATCTCTGGACGAAGACACGAACCTTGAGCCCCGAGAATATGAAGCAGAAGTGCTGACCGCTAGAACAAGACGTTTCCTGCACATTCCATTGGATTCTGCATTGTCAGTTTCGCTGATACAGTATCGTTAAATATCTATGACTCGTTCCCACATTCTTCTAGTAACACTGGTTTGATTCTGAGATGATTTAAGACACTGCTTCAGCTGCGGAGGTTATGCAGTGTCAGTGCGATGCGTAATGATCATGAATGGCATATAAGGATTTAAAACACAGCTATCGTGGCATGGAAAGACAGGGAAAATCACGTAACATCTCAGGCGGTCTAACCGTTAACAATTTGATGCATATTCCCATTGCTAGGTAACGGCTCCGTAAATACATTCACGAAGCATACGCTCTCAAAAACAGAACATCCATTTCTAGGTAACGGACCAATAAACGCGCATTCTTGACCACAGACGACGGTGTTTTCCGTGGGGTCCGTGCCGAGTAGCTGTAAGAGAGCACAGTCATTCGTAGTTCAGGTCAGAACTCGAGGAGTGGAGAGGAGTACAGTGGAGTAAAACGTGGTTCAGTTGGAAGTTAGAATAGTTCCAGTGGAGTGTCCAGTCGGAAGAAGATGACAGTGTCAGATACTGATTTGTGAACTGCTGTAACCAGTTGTATAAAGGTCCAGTAAATTCGATCATCAAATCCAAAAAACAGTCTTATTAATCACGCAAACACCGGTTCTGTGACAATATGATAGTTTAAAACTGGTTACTTCACAAATATTTTAACTGCTACATAATCTTCGTCGGTTATAAATCTTGGAGCTAAACAAAATGGCCTAATAATGCAGAATCAATCAATGCATGCTTTGCCTTATTACCCCATGGCGATTTAAATTGCCTCGCTAGCTCGTAGACACATATTTTTAAAACACTGACGAATACCAAGTAAACTCCTGCTGTCTTGACATCAATACAATCCAATTCGTAAGAGGACGACTCTTTATAAGTGTTGCAGTTGATACATTTCGGAAAAACGTTCCCTGCATTTAGAAAAACGACTGGCGAAGTACGAATGGGGGTGTGAGAAGTGGCAGGTCAGGCACCTGCCCCGTTTAAATTTGTGGAAAAAGGGAAATTAAAATTTAAAGAAAGGAAATATATCAAATACTAATTATACCAGAAATTAAACAAATTTTCCTAAAAACGTGTTCCTCTATCCCTAATGGAGCCGGGAGAGATCAGTCGGTACGGCGAAGGGCTTGGAAATGGACGGCTAGGTTCGATTCCCAACAGGGGAACGAGATTGTTCTATTTTCCATGGCGTCCAATCTGGCTGTGAAGCCCACCCAGCCTCCCATGCAGTGAGTACCGGGAGCTCTTTCCCCGGAGGTAAAGAGGCAGTGACGTGACGCTCACCACTCACCTCCATTTTGTGTGGAGTTCAAGAATGGCGGAACTACTCCCCCATACGTCTTCATGTCGTGGTGATTAACTGATTAAGCACCGGGACATTTGCCTATCCTGAATGATCTCGGAAGATCAGTAAAATAGGGTTAAACGGCTCAAACTCAAGCAAATTTCCTGGGAGCCTCCATTTACGGAAAATACCGTGGCAGTGCGCATGTCAATATGTCCAGTTTACAGCCTTATAATACATACTGAACATGCAGAAATGTTCTGCAAAGTGTTTTCCATTCAGAAGACAGAATAAATACACGGAATATAAACACGAGAGATGCGGTATTCCGAAAGGTGCACGGGTCGCCAACTACTGCAATGCTGGCAAGAAACTGGTAATTCTGCGCAGTTGGCCAACATCTGCACCAACGATCCTCGGGTATTCGGGTTCATGTTACAATAGTACATTGCCAGTTAAATGTAAGTGACGGGGAACAACTGTTTCCCTTCGCTTAGGAATAAGCTAGGTTGATAAATTACTTCAAAGTGGTGACTAAGTAGACTGCCGTTTCAAGAACCACATCTGAAATTCGCCAAAGCCAAACCATAACTTTAGAGAAATATATTTCCCATATTGTTTTTGTGTCTATGGAATATGCAAGCAATCTCAAAATCCTCTTTCGGTTTACGTTTCCTTTTACGTATGTGAACGGTTTAACTAAAGAATGGTTATGGGAAAATATCAAATTCACATTTACTTTAATTTACATGCTTCCAGCCCAGAAATCTTATTCCTTGGATTTCCTAAGTTCAAGACAAAATACTCGGACAGGCCATGATAGCTAACCCCCAGATTCTTTCCAATCCATACTTAGAAATAATCTTACAGTTTAAACACCATATAACCTGTATATCTTAAACAGAGCCTTTAAATAATCCAAGAAACAACTGATAATTTCAATGGCGAAATATCCATGCATTGGCACTGAAGGATACATCCATTATGGAACTCGCCAATTGTATAAAAGTTTAAGGAAGTTATGTTTACTTCATCTGTTTTACTGTGGCAGTATTCAGCTTTGTTTCATAAACAAAATGAACTTGGAAAGGTTACTGTAACCACATTCCACAAATCACACGCTTCTAGAGTGATGTATCACAACTTGTGGGCTGTAATTAGGTGTGGGGTCGAATCTAGAAAATCATGGCCTTTTAAAAAGCTAACATAATACATTTCACCCAGATTGACCTCATGAATCAACTCTTAAAATTATCTCACACGGCCTGGGGACATTGCATAAGGTTCTCACAGCAATGAATGTTCAGATCACTGTCTTCTGATATGATGGCATGTAGTGAGATAAGAGTCATATAAATGTAAATAAGCTATATAAGGTATAGAATGTACCCTCTACACAACAACAATCAGTACTCAAAACAAGATACTATTGCATCAACATTTGCTTTTAATAGGTTTATTAAAGATGCAACATGTTTCAGCCCTGTTCATGGGTCATCTTCAGGCATACAATGTACCAGTCTGAGCTGTTGAGTTGCAATCAATTGTCATTTTATTAAACGAATAAGTATCCTTGAATAAAATGAAAATTGATTGCAACTCAACAGCACAGACTGGCACATTGTACGCCTGAAGATGACCCGTGAAGAGGGCTGAAACATGTTGCATCTTTAATAGACCTAATAAAAGCAAATGTTAATGCAGTAATATACTTCATTTTGAATACTGATTGTTGTTGTGTAGATGGTACATTTTATACCTTATATATTTTATTTACGACACACAACGGGATGCACAATATTAAGAATATCAACGTTTCTTAGGGAACTTGATTACTCCAACTTCAGGGCAGAAGAATATCCTAAAAGGGAGGCAGCAGGAATTACCTGGATTGCTGGTACCTACCACAAGGAGCCATGTCCCAGAGGATCACTGCCCGGGCAGTGAATAACCTGAGGCTTTCATATTTATACTCAGTCCCTCTAGGCAAACTCAAAAGCAGTACCTTCAGCTGGTATAATGACCAGGCTACGGGCTATGGTCTTTTCTCCTCACAAATATTCACACTGAGTCTGGGACCTGCCCAACCTACTTTCCAGTGTGTACTAGAGATGGGAGGATCTCTCCCCTGGGGCGAAGTGGCCAGTGCGTGAAGCTGACAACTCACCTCCATCTAAGGTTGAGGTTAAGTATGCATGGAAATATACTTTCAATCCCTCATACATCCTCATGGTGTAGTGCTTAATTAAGGACAGGAACTTTACCTATTTTTACAATAGTATCTCAAAATATGACAGATTACTACCCGGTTCTTTCCATTTTACAGATCATAATCATCATTTCATCTCATTAGACACTAAACAGCACATGCAGCTAGTCAGCAGTTGTTGAATAACAAGCAAATCAACGTCTTTTTGGCCCTAATGTTAGCATGGCTGCCAACTTCTAACCTACAGCAGTACTTCCCAAACTTGAATTTTCTACAGACCCTTCTCCAAAATAGTATAATACGTGAATTCTCATCTCCACTAAAATTTCCTCCCTGTGCATCCCTTTTTCTTCCTCGTGATGCCCACATAACCTGGACCATTCCTACTTTAAACCATTATATGGCATTTAATAATCGACATCTTTTCTGAACAGAAATGAAGTTACCTCATTAATCTCAACTATGATTTTGGAACAGATTAAGAAGAAATTACTATAGAGAATTCCTGGTACTCATTTCTGTTAGAGGCTGAGTCGACCCCAGGGCCATAGTGGCTGGAAGGATTAGGTCAATTGAAAAAATCCAATGACCTCATCGGGACTTGAACCTGTGACCTTCCAGCTTGTAGCATAGCCCCTCAACCAACTACGCTATTTTCCTGGGGAGTAAAGAGCGGCTGGCACGTAAGGCTGACAACCTTACCGCCATCTTTGAGCCGATTGTCTAGATAATGTGGGACCCCCAACGTCTCACAACCCTATGGGCCTTCAAGGTCTGGTACAAGGATAGCTTTACTTTACTTTACTTTTACTAGTATAGAGAATATGGGCATATCATAACAAAGTGAAAAAGAGAATATATGAACCTAGGAGAAAGTAACATGAGGATGCATAAAGTACATAATGAGGAACTTCGTAATCCAGGCTCTTCGTCAGATGTTATTACTGTTATCAAATCACGAAAGATGACTTTGTGATAGCAAGTAGAACATATTGTGAGAGATGAGTAATGCATACAAGAATTTAGTCAAAAAAGTTTAAGAAAAGAGACCACTTGGAAGACCTTGTCATAGATGAGAGGTTATTATTAAAGTTAATCTTAGAGAAATAAGAATGTGAGGATGTGGACTGGATTTGTCACTCAGGGCAAAGTCTGGTGGCGGTTTTTGTAAACATGGCACCTAACCTTAGATTCCATAAAAGGCAGGAAATTCCTTGACTAGCTAAACGAATGCTAGCTCTTCAAGAAAGACTTTGCTGCACAAATGGCAGTAATCTTTCCACATTTTCCCGCACCTTTGATGAGAGACAATGAAAAATATTATCATATGTAGGCTTATACCTTCTACAAATTGGGCAACAAAACTCCAGATGAGCAGGCATGTAGAATGTATGGAAGAGAGAGAAAATGATGCAAAAATTTTGTCAGAAAACCTGAAAGGAAGAGAGAACTTGGGGACCTTAACGTTTATTAGAGGATAATATTAATATGGATCTTACAGGAATTGAATGTGAGAGCTTGGACTAGACTTATCTGCTCAGGATAGGGTGCTGGGCTCATGTAAACATGGTAAATAGCCTTTGAATTTCATAAAAAGCGAAAAATGTATCGACTAGCTAAGCAACTACCGGCGTTCAGGGAAGACACTATCCCACCAAAAGCAGTGAACATTCCCCATTTGCCCATACCCTGAATGAAAGCAGCCAAACACGTCTGCATGTATAACCTATGCATTTCTCTGGAAACTAGGAGGCGAAACGCCAGATTTGTGTTTATGGTGAAGCTAATAATAATCCTCAGCTGCAAGCCCAACCTTGGATCTGCACTGTAATCCCCTGCACAAACCCCATGCTAACATATCTCTGTGGTTACTTAAGCTAGAGGAATTACTTATATCAGGTAAAGTTGTCTTAGTCCTTAAACATCACATCCCATTACGAAGTTTGGGGAAGCGGAGGTAAAGCACCATGCATTAATCTTGGTAGTGGGTGACAATGAAGTGTTAGTTCCACTCTCTGCCCACTTTACCTGCAAGGAAAGAACTCCCATGCCCATTGGATAGGAGACCAGGGGTGCTGAGAGTTATTCTGGATGCAGTGGTGAGAAAAATCACTGCCCCTACCAGGAATGGAACCTTGACTGTCCAGCCTCTAGTCAATCACTTTACTGACTGAACTGTCAATTAATTAGCTGTAACAATTTATCTTTGTAACAAAACAGAAAATGAATTAATATCTAAATGACAAATACTGTATATTAACTTCACGTTCACAGGCCTCCAGTTTTCGTCCATCAAATGCCGGCCATTAATCCAGGAACAGGAGCGTCTAGTGGCTCCCAACAGCAAAGGACAACATTTAGGCCCCCATGGGTCAAGGAAGGTCCTGAGCCCCTCCCTCTACCCACAGCACCATGGACTCTAGCTCGAACAAGACAAAGAGGTAAGAATCAACACAGTAAGAAACAATGATCAGAAAAGTGGCTCTAAAGAGATTGGGCCATAAGAGACATTCCTTCTGGAAATCAACATGAAAGCTATGTTCTATATCACCTTCCTAAATTAAATTATTTACTTTTGAAATATTCTGGTTTTAGCCAATCCAGTTCTTCAGAAGGAAAATTATACTGCACTTCTTCAATACAGTATGATCTGAAGATGTTTAATTTCTCATTTTACTGTGTAACACTCAGTGGAACTTGAAGAGCTTTGGAGTTGCAGGAAGGAAACCCAGAAATATACCGATTTTAAGGTACGAGAAATCAGTGTGGAAGAATTAATTATGTTACATGGACTGAAAAGAACTGGGGTAATTTCTAAACACTGTAGTAAATGATAAGCATGACCTTCTCGGTTATAAAGCCACATGGTTTGGAGATGGGCTAGCTCTAGTGATTGGGCCCAAGTGAGTAGGCTTTTTACCTGAGGAAGGAGACACAACCCAGTTTCTGCAACGTTGTTTTAAATAAACAATAGGCTGATCTACAATGTCCAAAAATACATTAACTCTATTAATTTACCAGCATCACAAACTATTATATCTTATCAGTTAGTGCTTCAAAGTAGGGCCCCAAAATGTCATTCATATATTTCAATGAATTAACTGTGGCATAGAACAAGAGCATATGATTCCTCTGGCCTCTGCAGAATATCCACACTAACTTTCTGGTTATAAAATGGGATCTGGTGAATAACACAAGGACTTTCATTATGCCAGTGTATATTCTATGATCTTCAAGCTCATAAATCCAAACAATGAAATAAAGCAACATCTATCATAAAAGAAGAAGTATGGGTCAACTATACTATCGTGAATAATGTTGAAAACTTATATACCAGAAGGTAATTCTTAAATTTACCAACAGATTTAAAATAAGATCTCTTTCCTCTAATGAAATTTTCAATATAATATAAACACTGTCTGGTAGTATATTTCACCTCTGTAGGTTACATATACACAGAGATAGTTAGAGATAACCAGCTTAGCAGCAGAACAACTGGCTATGATTAAAACATACCAACAGTGCTGTTCACTTGTTTACTAATCATAAAGTCATTCTCACCATACACTGGACATCAACTTAATTAGTTTATGAAAGGGCATGTTTCAGCTATCACAGAGTCATCTTCGGGGATCAGGTACTGTATTCTATCACACAAGTAGGCACACTGACATGTGCACTGTCAATTTTCTTTTTTGTACATGGAGATATTACTAATGTTATATTTTAGCGTCCTGTTGCACTGATTTAAGTCCATGATTTATTTAATCCGTCTTGCAGTGCATACACTCATTTATTTCCTTCTCTCCCTCGCACTACATGTTTCGGCATAATAATGCCATCTTCAGGTGCTTACTTATCCACGTCAAACCAGTTCATTGCATGCCATGTTCACACATTAAAATAACTAAAATATGTATCTATCATATACATTGTCAAACGTTAAAAATATTAAAATTGTTCAGGATACCATATCGCTACGTCGCCCCTCACTACGTCAGTCACGCCCATTCTCCTTTGTTGGAGCACTCCTTCACTATCTTGTGTGTTGTGCTTTTGTTGTGTCGTGCTCCTGCGTTTAGTTTAAAATTATTAGTTTAAAATTAAATTTAAATTATAGATGTGATTAAAACTGATATTATAAAATTCTCTTCAGTTCTTCAAGCATCCCAGGGCTTTAAATGAAATAGCTCCTGAGCACTTCTTCCACATTCCTTCCCATAAATCACTTTCAGTCACCATCCCATTCAGTGCTATGCAGCTGAGGAAGCTCATTAAATGAATACAAATGGCTGATTGAATTTTAGCTCATTTTAATTGCCCTGTTTCAACTAGAGAGTTAATATGTATAATGCGATGGAAAGATGATCATGGCTAATGAATAATCAGGGACTTTAAAAGTCATGGCCTCACTTGGTGGGAGTAAGGAAAACAAAGAAAAATATGGTCAAGATAAGTGGTATTCTAGTTAGCATTCAAACTCAGTGTCTTGGAAATACAAGTCTTACTGCTACAGAACCCGATCAGTACAGATAAATAAACTTGTCTTCCACTATTTACATGGCATCAATACTTAGTACTGTTTGTGAATAAAGTCCCTCATATATTTCCCAATGTCAAAGCATATACAATGGAATACACATATAATGTTCTTCAAATGAAAGTTCTCCCTCATTAATGACCCATTTTCTATGGCCTCCACTCTATTATCTTATAGATAAATTTCTTCCTTTTGGCATTTCCTCAACAATGTCCCTGAAACAGCTGCAAAGGGCAAAAGAATTGCCAAAGTCTGAATGTTCAGTCTTACCTTTACAGCACCTGAAGCACAGGAGGCAGGTCCCGTGAAGCCAGATCTGAAACCTGTGTCACGTAAGAACTCCACATCCACAAGCAACAATGTATCAGCAGATAACCACAGCAGCAACAGCAGCAGACATTCAGGGGCTGCCAACAATGAGCCCACACCTGTCAGGAAGACCAGCAAGATCACAATAATACCCTCAAGGTTAGTATCTCTCTTTCCTACTAAGATATAAATCACTGAACACTGAAGTGAATTTGGCAACATGTTCAGTACAATCACTACTCTTCTGGAGCTGGCTAATTATTGTTATGATATCTGAAATGAGGCTTCTTCAACTGGTGAAACATCTCAGCATGTCAATTAGGAAGGTATAAAGTGTGGCTCAAGAACCGATTAACTTGCTAAATTTAACACACAGAACAGATAAGCTTTAGTACCAAGAATGTTTGCACTAGCCAAAACCAAATAACCTAACTCAGTGTTTCTCAACCAAATATTCCATTATAAGTCATCTGGTTACTCCTGCTCTCTAGCAGCCATTCATATTTTCCTCAGCTGCAGGAAAATTTATATTTCTAGAACAGCTGCTAGGGAAATGAAAAACGGAGAGTTGTGATACATTCTCCTGCATTCAAAGAGGTACCAGGGTAGACTATTATCATTTGTTCTCTACCAAATTTTCAGACCCTCAGCAGATGGAGCAAATGTCAAAGAAAACGGTCACGATGCCTCCAGTACAGCTACTACCAACTCAAAAACAAATAATACCAGGCCACAAGAAGCTGCAAATAAAACAAGGTCATTAAAATCTCCAACGTCACAAGCTAAAGAAATTCCTATTGAAATCAAAAGTACAACTAAACCTAAACAGGAAGAACAGAAAGTAAAAACCAGTAACAAACAGCTGGAACAAAAACAAAAAAGTAGTAGCAAACAGCAAGAGGAACCAAAACAAGACACCGAAGTGGAATCTAAACCACCACAACCACCTGCACCGCCTATGCCACCACCACCAATGCCAGGACTAGGTATGTATTGGTCAATAATTATCCAAATAACTTTCAGTGGTAGTATTAGCTAACAAAACTCTGATATTCCTCCCAGATGAAGAATCCTACTTTCTGGGAGAAAACGCCATGCAGTCTGCTGACAGTCAACCAACATATCACCTCCATCTTCAGTACTGAACAGTAAGCCAAGCAAGAAAAAAGCATGAAACAGGCACTAAGTACAGTGAGTGGTTTCCTACCTGCTTCCTGCTGATTTCTTGCTTGGCTTATTCATCAACGATGAAAATGGAGGCAACATGTTCCTTAAAAATGTTGGTTGACTTTCAACAGACTACTATTATATCCCAGAATCTGGAACTCTTCATAACCACTGCTGAAAGAACCTCATATCCTAAGCCTTCCAGCTGTTTGCATAGGCAGCTGCACCTGTCCCATACCTGAATATGACTATCAGGGAATCTGTTCAGTCCAGTAATACCTACTGCAATTATTTTATTGCATATGTGTGATTTATAGGCATGTCAGCATCCAAGGTTATTTGACCCTGTACTAGAAATATAACTGAGGAGAAGCAGGAAAGCTTGCAAACACAGACAGATAAAGGGGTAATTTTTGTTAAATATATATGTTGTCAGCCGGTCACGGTAGCCGAGCGGTCTAAGGCATGCACTGTCTTCGCTCGCTCAGAAGCCGGGATCGTGGGTTCGAATCCCACTCAGGGCATGGATGTTTGTGTGCGTTTTTCTGTGATTGTCTACAGGTAGAGGCCTTGAGACGAGCTGATCACCCACCCAAGGAGTCCTACCGAACGTGTAAGATCTAGAAAAACCGAAGTGAACGGAGTTCATGGAGGTAGGCCTAGGCCCACTGGGGCTGTAGTGCCAAGAAAAAAAAAATATATATATATATATATGTTGTCAAACATCTGGCAACTTCAAATGATGATGGTTAAAGATTTTTTTAATTATAGGCATCTTGGTCATTAGTAAAAAATTTCAAAACTTACTCTTTGCTTAATACAATATACCTTTATGCTTGCTTGTATCTGTTTGCACCATAAGACTTTCAACACATATTTAAAAGAAACTGCAAGACATCTCCTGTATTGCTAACTCTATACAAAATATCTTCACTCATCAGCATGAAATACACACTATAACCAAAGAGTCCAACCCACGCACAGGTTGAAAGAACCACCAAATAGCATGCAAATGAGTCAGCTTAAGATACCTGTAATTATGTTGATCAATGTTTCATCTCAATGCAGTAGTCATGATCTGAATGGTGTAGTTTCAGGTGTTATTCAGAGCTGTGACTCACACTGTAAGAAATTTGGCTGTAACCATGGCCCTGCCTACACAGATATACTAGGATGTGACTGAGACAACCACAGAAGGATGTACAAAACTGCCACATCATCATATTTCCATTTGATCCATGAGCAGGTTTACAGATACAGATGTATTTCTAGTCAACTGTTCCGAAGCAAAAGTTTGCTATGAATGCTTAATCCCTCCCATGTAGATCAAAAACGAACTACATGAAACTGTCATGCAATATTATCTGGTGTCCATGAAAACAAAGAAATAAATAAATAATAAATCCTTGTATACATATTGCAAGCATAAATTGTAAGACTGATGGTAAAAAAGTAAAAACATGAACCAGTCTCAGTGAAAAATTAAGCACGAAACAGTTCTATACTGGCCATTACTCCATGAATAGGTATTGCCCATTGACTTTTTTTTTTATATTTTACATATACAACAAACTTCAACTGATTTCAAATTATACTGTAAATGTGATTAAGTATAATCACATGACCTTGATCATAAGTTTAATTAGAATCAGCCAGTTAACTCATAGTTATTACAGGAATGCAAAGGGAAACACATAAACATGACGATATTTTCAAGCCACCAGCTACACAGCATTTCTGTGCAACTGAATTCCCAACATTTCCAATAAGTTGGATTCCCCTGTGTTAAAGAAACAGTTTTGAACATGGATGACTTGGCTCTCTGCCACATCATCACCATCATCATCATCATGCTATCTCTGTGATCCAGAAATACTCTGTCAAACCATTCCATCTCATTCCTTGGCATGCATACCACAGTTAAACACTGGAACAAGGCCAACCCGTTGTACAGAATACAGCTCAAACACTGGTCATTCATGCCAACAATGTGGGGGTGTGAAAAAAATAATCAATAACATCATCGCTTTTAAAGATTCCAGTAAAAAAGAAAACATTCAAACTGGTAAATATGATTAAGATATTGAATAAGTAATTTCATTTGAAAAAAAATGTATAGGAATCCAACGTTCAAGTTATAAGGGAAGGATCAACAATTTGTTACCCAATGCAAAGGAAACATTTACACCTTACTAAACATTACAACTGGAGATGGAATTTCTGAACATAAGTTTCTCAAGGGCTGTGATGCCTGGAGCCAGTTCAGTTTTGTATACACATATTAATGTTACCTACCAACAATAGGCCTCCTCTTTACCAGTATTCTACCAAATTAAAAAAAAAAAAATTCAAATAATCTATATAACATAATAGTTATTACCTTCAATTCACTCCTTTCTATTTGAAACATTCTTTAATTCAACAAATATTTAAGAACTTGACAGATTTGAGGTTCTCACAGCAGTGACTACGAAGAGTACCATCACCTGGGATGTAACACCACGTAGTCCTTTACAAGTGCATCCACATTTCAGGGGAACACTGGTTAATTTTACGTTACATTCTACAAGATGGTACTCTTCCTATAAGAAGTAAAAAAAAAGTAAAGCTATCCTTGTAAGAAGCCATGAAGGCCCATAGGGTTGTGAGATGTTGAGGGTCTCACATTATCTAGACAATCGGCTCAAAGATGGCAGTAAGGTTGTCAGCCTTATGCGCCGGCCGCACTTTACTCCCCAGGAAAATTATTTAATTAATTCCTTGTACTCATTTCTGTTAGAGGCTGAGTGAACCCCAGGGCCATAGTGCGGCTGGAATGATTAGGTCAGTTGAAAAAATCCAATGACCTTATTGGGATTTGAACCTGCGACCTTCCAGCTTGTAGCATAGCCCCTCAACCAACTACGCTACCACATGCCCCCCTTATAAGAAGTTATTTCCAAAAATTATGTTTGGTTTTAAAAGTACAGTGAGACCCATGACTGATCAAGATTATTTAAAACTGTCATGAACTAAAATGTTACTAAAAACTTAAATATAGATTTCATCAAAATCTGTTCATAAAACAAAATTAATTTAATATAGGATCTCAGCCAGCAGGAAGGTGATACCTTAAGTCACCACAGAACGTGAGTGCCAGGTGATTAGAACACAAAACATTTCATTCACTTCTCCATACATACCCCATTGCTCAAAACAATCAAGCATGCTTGTTACAGTGTGAATATTAGATTTTGAAGGGCCAAATTACTAGAAAATTCCTTCTCTTTCAGTAGAAAACAGGCCTTGTTCCTCAAAACTTGCTACTTACTATTTTATGACCATTCAGTCATCTTTGTCTCTGTGTAAGAGTGTTAATAAACTGACAAAATCCAGTATAAAGTGTTTTTCATATAAAAGAAATTAATAGACCAAACAAGTATTAAAGGTGAAAATAGCTGAAAGACTGCAAAGTATGGTTGAAGTTATATTTTGTAGGTTTTTACAGCAGTCGTATTACTAATAAATGTCTTTAACATGTCACCATACAACAAATTTTATAAAAAAATTGCTTTGTTAAAACTTCCATACTTTTAAAGATATCACTATAAACATTTTAAGACCATACTTGGAACTGCTCCAGGGGTGATCCAATGTAAGAAGTCTGCACAGACATCATGTCTGTACTGCAGTTAAAAAGAAAAGTGTACTAAGACGGGATGGTCCCTAGTGCCATGATATTCATACTGGGTGTATTTAATTCTGTTGTCTGTTAATGAATCAGGGGATGTGCAATGTAGACACATGGCTGACTAACAGTATTAAAAATAGGAACCCCCAACAACTGAACTCATTTCCATTACCTCATATAGCATCATAACACTGGACAACATTTCAACCATATATCTGAAAGTTACAAAGAAAACAAAAGGTTGTTATGATTACTCAACAAAACGTTTTTGTAACAGAAAAAAAGCCAATGTCAGAAAGCAAGTTAGAAAAGTTGGAAGCACTGAAGAGCCGACCCAGGAAACGCCCTGACTGGGGTGCCATGATGAAGGAAGTGGAATCAAGTAACCGGAAGCTGAAACATGTCCAGTGCAACGACAGAAGCAGTCCACTCCTACCTAAAGTTAAGGTCAAAGATAGGGTAAGCTTGAAGAAATAAACTATAGTATAAAAAAGAAAGGATAATGTACATTTTTCTGCCTATTACCAGGCATATTTCAAGACTTAGGACTTTGATCTTATTGTACAGAATTCTATAGAACTGTATTTCAATATTGCAGTTCATGTATGAATCAGAGAAACCCACTGTTCACAACCAACTACTCAAGGAGATCCAGTCAGGAATAAAGCTTAAGAAGGTTCAAACAGATGACAGAAGTAAACCACAACTTGATGGTAAGTACTCACCATCAACAAATATTTTCTTCTAGTCAGATCATGGACCTGGCACTACTAAGTTTGAAACGAAGGACTACTATTGATGTTGGTCCCATACCCAAAATTTCTTAATGCTGAAAGGATGAGATCCATCACTAACTGTGATCCCTTGGACACCTACTATATTCTTACTAGAACTATCTTACAAGAGTGTGAATGGCTTCGTGGGAAAAGCAGATTTCCCTTATGCATGGGAGTTAAGACAAATGTACTGACAATTTTTAATGTAAGTTTGTGTGAAACTTAATCTTATGACTTAAAATGAATTGTCTGTGGGTGCAAGAGAGAAGTGACTTGTAATGGTTCCCATCTGTAGTCCTTTCTGCATGGATGTAAAACTTGATGTCTTGCCCTATGGGAAGAACATAGAGGGTGTTGGGTAATCTGGTGCTGAGGACCCCAGTCAGAAGAAATAACAGGAGGATGGAGAACAGGTGCTTTAAATTTCTAACTTTTTTAATACTACCAGGGCGATCAAATCAAGGAGGATGATGAGCTAAGCATGGAAAGTAGCACAAATTGGAGAAATGAACACATAATTTTTATTGGAAAACCTGAAGGTAAGAAACAATATGGAACACCCAACACAGATGGTAGGATGTTTAGGCCTTATAATATTACGATGCGAGGCTGTGTGCTGGAGTCACTTGGTAAAGGCTGGGGCCCAGTGGTAAGCCCTTGCGAAGACGGTACTAAACCTTTAGGTTCCAAAAAAGACAAGAGAATTTCTTGACCAGATGGGAGAAAATTAAGTTATCAAGAAAGACTATGCTCCATGGAATTAATTATTCTCTGTCCAGTCTGCCTGATGAACAATAAAATCAACCAGAATATCATTTGATGTCTAAACTTAGAAAGTGGGCATTTTACAATGTAAGATACAAAAGACACGGTTACAGAATGGAAATTAACTCCCAGTACTGCTTTTTAAGTCAAACAACATGGCCCCTAACCATATTCAAAAGGCCAAAAGAGTAAGACTATAAGACTACCTGGAAAAAGTCAGTGGGGTAGCTCATTGACATTTCATTATACTGATGAGTCAGGTTCATTACCTGTAGGCCTACTGTCTAACTTCACAGAGCAGGTTCTTGAGAAGCCAGTAGTCACTCTGATATATAAGAACCAAAAAGTTAATGTAAGATTTGAGCTTTCCACAGCAGTGACTATGAAGAACGCCATCTTCCGGTACGTAGCACTGTGTACATATTGCGTAAACTGACGTTTTGGAGGAACGGCTGCAGCCACATGCTCACGCTGGTTCCTAGATCATGGATTTTGATACCCTGAAGATGAAGGCGATATGTTCCTCCGAAACGTTGGGTTACACAATATCTACATGGTGCCACATCCCAGAAGACAGCATTCTTCAAAAAGTTCATGTTCACAAGAGTACACCACTGAGGTGGATCCTGGGTGAGATGAATCCAGTCATCGTTCTAACATCTTATTTCTTTAAGACTGATTTTGAAGGTATCCTCCCATCTGTGAGTTCTTCCCTTCAAGTTTTCCGACTAAAATTCTGTAGGCATTTCTCATATCTCCATACAACCAATTTCTTTAAGTTGTTACTAGGATACAATGGATTAATTGTTTAATCTATAAAATGTACTTCTTCAGTATCAAAATGGCAGTAGAAAGAACATAAGCTCTTCATGTAAAAATGCTTAACCCTTCACAACACAAAGTTCATCTAAATTATATTTGTCACGTGTATGAGTGAACACAGATGGAGTTTGTATTGGTAATTGGATTTACTGAACACTTACAGATCATAAATATGGGGTAACTAGAGCGCTATTGCTAATTCACACACTCTGTAATTCACTACAGCACATACGAAGTCTTCTCAGTCTGCTGTAGCTTCACCAGTTTTGCCTGGTAACGGCTTCCAATGCCATAGCTCACTCAGCTTCCATGTTCACACCCTTACCGACTAGTGACTGTATTACAACTAAATTCTAGACTTGTCCTGCTTATAACACCTCACCAAGGACCTCATAGAAAATACCACTCCTCACTGTTGTATTTCAATTGTTTCCATGGGAACATGTTTGTTTGCAAAGCTGTTGCTCAGTAATGGCTCTTGTATATTTGCTTACTCCATGGTCATTGCTTAGCAATGGCTCTATATGCCATAATAAAATGAAATTTTAGTCTTGCCTCACAGGAAAAACACTGTGTCTCCATTATAAAGACAGTCTACTAACACTGTCTCAGGAAATAATCACTGTTTACTCTGAGAATCATATGAAACACTTAAATTCACTGTGTATGCAATACGCAGAATTCCTGAATATTAGAACAGATGGCATATATGTATACAATAACTATTGTGCTTTAAAAGGTGAAGAAAGTTACAGTAAGATTCTGCTGAGGTTTCATACCCAACAAAGAAATGATGACATAAAATATAGAACTAAATAAGGTAATTAGTTTACTGTGCATAAGCACTCAGGGCCAACAATAACACAGTGAATTCTCCTGTAGGTCTTCGCAAGTTCCGTCGCCAGATGACAATCGAGGAGCAAATCCAGAAGGCTGAAGTTGAAGAGACTGAAGTTGAGCCCGATGAGCTGGATGACATTGACAGTGTGCGAGATGACCTTCAGTCTACAAAACAGATGCTGGCACTTGAAATGAGAAACAAGGAGGCCGTGGAACGAGAAAACAAGAAGCTTCTGGTATAATTGTCAAAATATATCCAATTCACATTCAGGAGACCACAGTTTGAACCCATACCACTGAACACCCTTAGGAATATAAATGCTACAGAGTCATAAAATAACATATGACAATGGCTACCCTAACACTCGTAAACAAACCACTGTTCACATATCTCAAAATCATCAAGTTAGCTAAGCAGTTATTAATTCTTGATTTATTTAATTACATATTCTCAAATGCCAATGTTATGTATGTGATAAATGGTAGGATGACTTAGGAAATTATCATGGCCAAAAGAATGTGGGCAGACACAATCACAGCCTGTTTTAAAGTGGTATCCTAGCCTCTGCCCGGACAGACTGAGACAAAGCACAGAAACCTCAGAACAACCAGCCTCCAGGCTGAGAAATGACCCAAGAGCTACTGAATACGAAGCAGAAATGCTTACCAATGAAATCCATCATTCAATATTTAAGTAATAACTAACATAACTGACTGGCAATCAGAAATATCCAGTTCACACCTAACAGGGTCACACAACCACCATGTTGGTCCTGCAAACAGTACAGAATTAATAATGTGTGGTGGCCTCCAATGACAACACCCATAATAGTAGGAAAGCAGCAGAAAGTGGTCGAAACTATGCCTGAACTTACGACACATGTTCCTTCTTCAATACAATAACTACATATCCGTGAACAGAGCAGTCAGTTGCAATCACCTACTCATAATCAATATTTCTGTGTTGATATTACATAGTCTCCATACTGACAGTATCATTAAGGAACTTTAAAAATATATATATACTCATAGAAGCACACTTTAAGAATTCAACCACTGGAAGTTCATGTTATAATTTAAAAAATTATGGGAAATGGTTTAAATGTAAAAAATGTAAAATCACAGAGGAAGCACTCCACAAATACAATTCAAATCTACCTGCCTTGACATTTAAGAAATGAATACAGAAAAAATGGGAATGTAATAGATGAGTACAGTAAAAAAATGTAATGTCCTTGTACTTAACTAATTAAGCACTATGTCATGAAGGCATATGTGTGAATGGATGTATAGATACATATTTTCTTAACCTTGGCACTATCGGGAGGTGAGTAGTTGGCTTCACACCCCAGCTGCTTTACCCCCAGTACCCACTGGATAGAAGGTTGGGTGGACTCCAGGGCCAGTCTGGACATGGAGAAGAGAAAATTCTTAACCCTACTGTGACTTAAACTCTAACCCCTCATTCATCCAGCCCACAGCCAGTTGCTATACCCACTACACTATCCCAGCCCCTCATAAATCAGTACATCACTTATTTGTGGATTTTATGAAAAGCTATGATACAGAACTATAAGGTTTATTTTGGACTCTATCCATCGTCTGGTATATATAAGATAAAAAACCACAACGTTTCAGAGACTGGATCTGTCTCCGTCCTCAGGTGGATGGGGCAAGATAGGCCTACTCAGTTGGGCCTGTTAGAAGGAGCTAGTCTCAATCAGTGATGTCTAGTGACAAGCTTCATATTAGTCACGTTGAACCTTTGGGTTGTGCTATCAGTGTGGTAGTCACTAAGCCACACTCTTAATGAAATCCGCTTATCTACAGCTCTGCAGTACGTTTCATTCATATACTTTTACACTTTCCCCCAGACTCCACTGTTCACTCATAGCAAATGCAAAAGCAATTCCCAGTATCCTGTGTGTGATTTTACTTTTCTTTATTTCTGATTTTCTCATTTTAAAAGGAAAGGAGAATGAAACAAAGGAAGGATGATATATAATATACATGACAAATTTTCCTCTTTGAGTTAATGACCTGAAATCGTATTGTTTGTAGACCAGGATACTGAATCTGGAAGTCGAGCTGGAGAAAGAACGTGCAGCGAAAAGGCAGACTGAAGATGTGTCACCTTGGGCCAGAAAAGAGGAGGATGAACAGGTAAGATAATGGTTAATGGATAATGGATGGATGAATGAAAATTGTTATCAATTACTTAAATGACATCTGCCAATTAAACACAGCCACCACATAGTGCAGTCTGGTGGATCAATGTAGTTGGAGCAAGATAAATGTTAGATGCACTTTTAATTATAAATGATCTTCTCTCATCATGTGATTCTTGATACAGGAGAAACGAAAACTACAGAAAGATCTGGAAGAGGCACAGAGATCAGCAGAGGAAATGGAAACAAAATACCATGACACAGCAGGTCAATTAGACATGATAAAGGCAGACTTGGAAGAAGCTCTTCGTAAAAATCAGGCACTTGAGAGAAAGCTACAGGCCAGTATCCTAAACCAGGTAAAAAGAAGTGCATAAGCCCCAGTAGAAGTTCACAGGCATCACTTCGCAAAGAAAAAATATCACACATCGAATATAATAAGAATATTAATTAAAGTATGTATCTAGATCTGATCTAACTCGATCTCATAACTGTCAAAAAGGCCATGCTCTTTACTTATTCTTTTTAACATTCCACACTTTTATGCATCACTTAAGGGGTCAGATGATAGATTCCAAAACTGTAACGTAGGCAGGAATATGATAAACTTCTATCTAAACCCCAACACTGTATTCATCTGGAAATCATGAAAAAATATACAGATGTCAATTGATACCGACAGTGAAATATGACATTACTGAAATATCTGTTACACTGTTAAGAGGAATGCGCACAATCTTCTTCTTTATATTTCCAGCTCAAAAGAAAACAAAGAAATGAAACATTTAATCTAATTCTATGAGTATACAATCTGAATCTCACATGTGGTCAGTGGTTCTTAAGTGATGCCACCAACTACTTCATTAACAATATAAAAATGTTAGAAGTGATCATACTCATAGTGTTATCAAGTTTCTTTCAAACCCTGGAATGTATTTCCTTTCTGCATGATCTATACAAACTCAGCATTTGCCCTTTTTCACCATTCAATGATTAAAGCTGTTTATACAGGGAGGTTCTTACCTCTGTTAACCAGTTCGGGGCTCTGCGCTTCATGGCAACTGATAAACCACCGTCTGCAAGGCCATATAAATTCTGCTGATGAATCAGTATGCCCAATGACAGATAACATTTAGAATTAAGGAAAGTTATTAACTTTGTGGACGGCTTGACGGCATCATGTTTCACAGCTAGCAGTGCAGTTCATGCAAGGGAATTTATGATTTATCAGCAGTGGGCAGCAGTTTTCAACTCCATTAGCCATCTGTTCTCAGTTACAATTAGTAAACACTGTGTTCTGTCATGGTGCTGTATACTTTAGACAAACATGTATTTCTGTATGACACCTACATTAAACACAGATCTGCTAGAAAGTGTTGCAAAAATTTTGTGATGAAAAAGTTCCCAGCAGAAAAACAATTCACAATTTGGTGAATAAACTTAGAACAATGGGACTGTTAACAGACAAGAAACAAAAACATAAAAGCCAAGTGCTTACTGAGAAGTTAAGATGACATAGGGACCAGACTTAAACATACACCTAGAAAATCACTGAAACGTCTAGATCAAGAGACTGGAGTGTCAAAGTCCAGTGCAAGAATGGCAACACAATTGTTGAAGCTTAGACCCCATGAAACAACAGTAATCTACGCACGCCTTGCAGCTGCACAATCCAGCTAGCAGTGTTCATTTTCGTAGTTGGTTTCTACAGTCTGTTGTAGAAGATGTAATAGATCGGAAACTGACATTCTTTTCTGCTGAAGCCTGGTTTCGCTTGCAGGGATGCATAAATATGCAAATAGTTGCTACTGGAGTTCACAGCATCCACATCTAACCCACGAAGCCCTGCTGCATCCAGTGAAAGTTGGTGTCTGGTGTGCTAAGTGCAAGAAGGGTTGTTGTACCTGTGTTTTTTAAGGAGGCAATTAATTGTGAAAGATATGTGCAGGTCATTCTTATTTCCAGAGTTAATAAAAGAAGGAAGACTCAGCTACTGCCCACACTGCACATGTCTATGCAGGCTTTATCCGATGTCTTCAGGGACGGAAATATCAGCAGTGATGCTTGGCCAGCACATTCACCCGATCTTACTCCTTGTGATATTTTTCTTCTGGGGTTGTTTAAAGCACAAAGTTTACAACAGTAATCCCCAAACAAAAGAACTAAAAGAAAATATTCAGAGGGAAACTGCAATATTCCTGCAGAACAGCTTCAAAGGGTAAATCGGAGCCACTTCTGCTGGTGAGAGGAATGCGTACATCTATAGGAACAGCATTTTCAACATCTGCTGTGATTGGTGAATTTTTACTATTTCATTATGAACGTTATTGGCCAACAAGCATACTGATTAAGTGGCAAAATTAATATGTCCCTCATAGCCAGTAGTGCACCGGTTACCATGAAGTGCACAGCCATGAACCAGTCAACAAAGGTACAAATTTCCCTGTATATTTCAGAAGGCCATAGCAATGTGTCATTTATAAGAGAATGTGGTATCAGAAATATCTTAACTGAGAACTTCAGCTCAAAACATTATTCCATTGTAAGAATCTGTAGGTAACTATTATAACTATACGCAGAATAGCTCGGTCGGTATAGTAACAGGCTATGGGATGGATGGCCAGGGTCTGAGTCCTGGCAGGGGCAAGAGATTTTTCTCTACTTCACAGTGTCCAGACTGGTTCTGGAACCCACCCAGTCTCCTATCGGAATGGTACTGGAGGTAAAGTGGCCAGGGTGTGAAAATGACCAGCCACCTCCATTCTGTGCCGAGATTAAGAATTAAGACCAATATGTCTTCATGGTGTAGTGTTTAATTAAATAAGCACATGGATAACTTTACCTTTTTATGTCATAACATTTAATTTTCATTCCAGTGTTCCTTTCACAATAAAATTATTCAATCCTGATACAGAAATTCATATGCTGACATATCCAAATGAAAAATCATGCTGGCACCCATAAGGAAAACAAAATGCTCCATCAGAATACATGGCCTTAAGAAACAGCATCCAATTCCCTGTTTTGTGCTAAATCAGCACAAATACTAACGAAGTCTGTCATTTTTAAGGACAAAGGCAGCGAACAGCCTCTACGCAAACAGCCATCATCTAAGAAGTTGGCAGCAGCTGCTAGGGAAAGCAATGCTAACATGCAACAGGCCCTAGGACAAGAGCCAAAAGAAGAAGATGAGGAGTCAGAGTACGAAGAAGAAACTGAGACAGAAACAGAGTCCTCTTCTGAGGATGAAGACACTGAGGCACTTCAGGAGAGGAGGGTGGCTCGGGAATTGAAGCTGCTCCTGACAAAGCTTAAATCGTTTAAACAGAAAGAGGAAGTGGCACGAAAGGAGAGGCACTCGCTACGGGATCAACTTAAGAAGCAACAAAAGGTACAAGTAGTTACTAAAGGATTCTGACGATGGTATATAACACACAGAGATATTGGGTTTTCGGACTTTATCCATCGTCCTGGTTTTAAGATAACTAAGAAAAACATGACGTTTCAGAAACTGGATCTGTTGCTGGCCTCAGGTGAGGGAAAACACCTTAGGATGGAAACAGATCCAGTTTCTGAAACGTCATGTTTTTCTTAGTTATCTTAAAACCAGGATGATGGATAAAGTCCGAAAACCCAATATCTCTGAACAAAAGGTACAGCCTTACATTAATCACTGTCTGAACAGTTAGGGAGAAACTTATAACCAAACTTATGCTGAATTATATGTATGCAAAATGAATCATATTAAATTCTACATTTGGTCAGTGTATTTCTTATGTTCATTATGAGCTTCAATGTTATTCTTTGCAAGTCTGAATATTTTTACTTGTGCATATGGTTATTTAAAAACATGTTATGGCCTCTAAAAGCATAGTCTTAATAATAAGGTTCATCATAATATACTTTTTTGTTTCAAAATATACTGCACTGTTATACAGCAAGAAACATGTGAGGGATGGACTGACAGAAGGCCAGACATACACAATCATCCTACATCAAATTTCCAATTACCCCTTATTAATGAGAGTATTTTGCTCTATAAAGTGATTTCCACATAGTTAAAACACATGCAAACTATTCTTTCAGATTCTAAGTGATGAGAAAAAGAAGTACAAAGTTCTTCAAAAAGAGGTTGATAAAATGGCAAATCTGATGAAAGATGATGAAGAGGAAGGAAGTGAGGATGAAGATGAGCCTGAGGAAAGTGAAGATTCTGAGTCTGAAAGTGAAAGTGAGGAATCAGAAGAAGAAGAGAGTGATGGAGACCTACCCCCAGATGCTCCAGCAGAAAATAGAAAGCAAAACCTGACTGAAAGGGCCAAGAGGCATGAAAACTGCCTGGCAGCTCTCCGCAAGGGCAACTACCTTCTGAAAGCAAACATTGACCGAATCAAAGATGACCTCTTCAAGCAGAAAGAGATGTCTTTGAGATTACAAGAAGATCTCAACTCTGTTCTTGCAGAACTTGGTTGAACAAAATAATGTTTTGTCAAAACAACAATATTACCAAGCAAATACAGGATCGATGTATTTGCTGCAGCTTGCAAAGGAGTATACATCAAAGATAAATTTTCTTGCCATAAAATTTCTTCAAATTGGAGATGAAAATTATAATACAGACTGTGGCACAGAAGTCAAACACCTCCAAATGTACTAGGTCAATAATAAAATACTGTTCAACAAAGACTGACACAAATAACAAAAGTATATGTAACAACATGGAAAGAACAGTCTTATTAGGATTTAAGTATACTTTGGATTCAGTGCAAAAAGTGAATGTAAACTCCTGGTTATCGAGTATCCAAGCATGTGGAACTCACATGCAACTGGCTAAAATTTCAAAGAAAATTTACAATTTTTGTAAAGTTCTTTCAAAAACGAAATTGCAAATGCACACATGTCCACCCATCATGCTGTAGCTATCCCAGCCAATATTAACAGTGCAACTCATCATCCTCCTACAGACTGCTACCATTACAGTCATAGTGATCCATAATTAGAGCAGAGGCTAGCTGAATTCATGACCACAACACAGTACATCAGCAGTCTTTCACCCATCAATCTATTACTTCACCTAAGACTCCCATGCAAAAATTAAATTGAAATGTACTGTTCTGACTTTAAATAAAAAAATTGAAATATGTAGAGGAGCAGAAAAGTAACTGAGTTTCAATAAGTTTCTCTCATGCAATGAGTAGCTTCATGTAGTTGGAACATAACATTCCCCATACCTGCCAGATAATGGGGGAGTTTACTATTTATTAGAGAGGTAATGTCCATCTGACTCTGCATATTTCATCTCTCAAACCGCTCATCAGGTTTTGATAAAATGTTATATCACATGTCTGCAGTAAAAGTTTAGTAAATTTCATTTTGGCCACTAAACATTCTATATAGTCTCACTCACTCACTCACGGAGCTGAGCCCTTCTTGAGAAGCAGCCAATTGGGCAGATACTCAAGAGCTTCCCAGCAATTTATGTAACCCGAAGGTTCATTACCGTGTTCACAAGAGCCCTCCACTGGTCCATATCCTAAGCCAGATCAATCCAATCCATACCATCCCACCCTGTCTCTCTAAGATCCATTTTAATATTGTCCACCCGCCTATGCCTTGGTCTTCCCTGTGGTCTCTTCCATCTGGCTTTCCCACCAATATCCTATACGCATTCCTCCTCTCCCCCATTCATGCTACATGCCCTGCCCACCTCATCTTCCTTGACTTGATTATTCTAATTATACTTGAAGAAGAGTACAAGTTATTGAGCTCCTCATTATGCAATTTTTCTCCAACCTCCTGCCACTCCATCACTCTTCGGACCTAATATTCTCCTCAGCACCCTGTTCTCAAACACCCTCAGTCTATGTTCCTCCCTTAATGTCAGAGACCAAGTGGTGACCCACTGTGACCTTAATATGAACCTCTGTATCCCATTAAGGTAGAGAATTTCTTAATCTACTGAGTAACTACAAACTTTTCAGGGAAGATCCTGCACTGTGGAAATAGTTAATTAGTTAACTCAGACATAGCCCAAAGTTATTCTGCCTGGACAGAAATGTTGAAACAGTATATGAGCTAATGCCATACAGAAATGAAACATGATCAACAAAACAAACATAATATAAAATATGACTGAATAGGCTATTGCAGAGGTAACACACTGTGGGAGGTACATCGTTTAAATCCTGGCCAGAATACTGGGTATTCTAACAAAGATTTGTCATGGCTGTTCTAAATCCTAGAATACAAATGAAGATATGAAATTCTGAAATAATGGGTGTATGCCATGACCATTTTCTTCTTCCCTATTCACCTCTCATTTCAGTCAATACTAAGAAACGTCTGTATCCGATGTAACATTACTAAACAACCCACAAAATGAATCAGAATAAAATGTGACCTGATGACTGACTGTTTCATAATACAAAATACAGTGCGTACAATCAAGTGCGTGCCGCGGCTGCAATTTGCCGTGAGTCATACCACCGCAGAACGGATGCAGTCACGGGGAGGAGTTGCAACACTCCCCGCGACTGCATCCGTTCTGCGGTGGTATGACTCACGGCAAATTGCAGCCGCGGCGCGCACTTGATTGTACGCACTGTATTATCCACATATGGCTCAAAAATGTGGCATGGTCAAATCATGATTTTCATCTCCAATTCACTATGCACGAAGACATTTATAAGCAGCTGCAATATTTAATTCTGTTTTACTTCTCCAACTACAAGATACATCGCATGCTGCTTATGAGTGTATTTAATTTATATGCTTGAACAGAAAATTGTACAGATCTTGTCAAAGATGTGATATTTTACACACTTACAGGATCTTTTTATATCCTCCTTAGACTAAAGATAAATATGTATTATTTTTCTACATGAAAATATAAAATGCAATTCCTGATTAAAGAGCAATAGTTAATAGCATGAGGAAGCTTTCTTTTTACAATATTCAGACCAGATTTTGTGCAGTGCCACCCAGCAAAAAGAAAAGTATTATAGAAAGCAATTCTGTATCTACTGCATTGCTGCAAAATACTGGGCAAAGGGTTTGCCTTTTATCATCTTACATTTGCACTGGGGTACAAAAAGTATAGTATTTAATATGAATCAATGTACAATAGAATCAGCATTCAAATGTGATTTTATGAAAATAGTAAACATTGCCTAATGCATATTTGCTTACACATGCAAAAACTAATGTAAATAATTATTTGCTAAAAGTGAAACATCTGGAAATATGCATTCTCTCCCTGATTATGACCCAGAAACATTAAATTCAGTTATCCTAATGCCATGGTATTGTCTTTACCTCCTAACATCACATCAGTCATGTGTTATGGAACAGGTAGTTACCAACATATTTCAGTGTTATTACACTCAAACTACCCACAAGCATCCAATTCAAGCTACAGACATTGGTGCTTTTGATAACTTAAATCAATATGGATTTGGCCATTTAAGTGTGTGTTAAAAGTCTACATAACTAGATATTAATGAGGGACTTACTGTGGCCACATTCAAGTATCCCCATTTAATCCAAAAGGTATTATTCAGTCTGTCCAACATAGATTTTCCATTCCCAAGGAAGCTAATCCCTGGCATTGGATAAGGGTTTATTGCACTCCCTATAGACTGCGTTACTTAAGTGTTGTATATTATTTTTAAACACTGTGGGTTTCAAATGAGTGAAAACATATTTTAGCTAACTAACAAATGTTGCTCTCAAAGTTGTAAAAAAAATCTTTTGTTCCAAATTGAAACTCTCATGTATAAAAATTGCTCATCTGTAAATACTAACAAACTGAAATAATTAATTTCAATATTATGTACACATTTTTGAATTACAAATAAATATACTTTCCATTCCTTCTTATTATAAAAAAACCAGTTCCAGTATCAGCAATTTTTGAATCCATAATTTTGATTTCACTTTCTGGACTAGTGGATAACATAAGATGTAGTGGCAGAGCATACTTGAATAATTAATAAATAATAAAATAACAAACAAATTAAGCATGACCCTACCTAACACATGCTGGCTCCCTTAACACAAAAAGATGTTTCAGACAAAACGTGTACACACATTAACAATCTTCACAGTGATTCGTAAACTACTGTCACACGTTGGGTGTCTAATGTGACAAATAACTTCATGCCATCTTCGATCTTAGCGAATTTATTGCACATTCGGTATTTTATACATTTATATTATTTTTCATTTTAATCAAAAATGCCACAACAAAGTTTGAAAACAAGTAAGAACTCTATTACTACAGAAAGTTTCTGGGTAAAAGTGAATCTGTCCTTGTGCTTATTCTATGCCATGAAGACATATGGGGGAGTTGAGGTATAACTCCACCTTTCCTGACCTAAGCACTAGATGTAGGTGAGTGGTCAGTGTCATGCCTAGAAAGTTCCAGGATTCTAAATAAAACACTGATGTCCCAGTCTAGAAAATATGAATAGTCATCACATTAATATCAATGGAGATACAAGTTTGAACAACATCATATCAAACAGATAGTGTACAGCAGAGTGAAAACTTTATAATGATTTCCAATAAAGCAGGTGAATTTGTTCATGTATACAATGCAGTCTCCTATATGATATTTTCCTCACACAGTACAACTAAAAAATATCTTTGCCACTGTACAAAAAATGGATATATAAAACAGAGGGAAAGAAGACTAGTAATAATTATTTACTGTTTCCAAAATTTTGACATTACCATTTTCACATTATGTGAAACATTCAACACACTTTTCCTAAACCACTCTTTCATATTCAAAATCAGAATAATACAAACATTTGATAGATTCCTTCACATTATATGCTTCTGCAAGCAATGATAAGACTTTCACCTTTCGGTATTATGATTTTGTTTCCACTACTAACATTTCAGGCACACTCATAGGGAGTTGTATGTGAACAGACTAACTACAAGGATGCTAAAGTAACCAGTTACAACGAGAAGTGCAAAGAACACAGTTGCACAGGATATATGAATAAAACAATGTCCAAATGGATTGTGTATTTGGTGATATTCATGGCAGACAGCTCTGAATTATAGGAATTAACTTGGTAATATAATCACAAGCATTGTATTCATTTATATATAGAACCCTTCTCAATATAAATAAAATGTAAAATAATAAATAAATTATGTATTATAGATTTTAGTATCTGGTACAGAAGGACAAACAATATCAGAATATACAATAGTTATCTGTAATTTATTTAATGATATTCTCAGTATCTCACTTGTCAGACTACATAATATTAAATAACTGAATGATAATGAATTGGATATGATGTGGAAGGAAGTGGTCATCGCCAAATTTATCCCAGCATCTGCATGAAGGGATTGATGAAAACCACAATTAAAATCATCAATGTCCCAGCTGAGATTTAAAAAACTCACTTCCTGAATATAAATCATAATTGTTACACTTAAGCCTGCTCACTCAGTGACTCACTCAGTAACATGTTACTATTTCTGATGACAGGTCACTCCACGTCAGGGCACATAAAATGTGTAACAAAGAAGTTAAATTAAGTACTGTGGCATTATGGAATAATTTAATATGAAAGTTGAGAATCTGAGATGAAAGTATGATATGTAAACTGAAACAGACTAAGAACTTAAATAATATAACATATTATGAGAGTAAAGTTATCTCTGTGATTAACTAATTAAACATTACACCATGAAGGTGTATGGGCAGGTGGATGTGTAGATCCATGTTTTCCTCATCTCGGCACTAGTTAGAGGCGAGGGGTCAGCTTCACACCCCGGCCAGTTTACCCCCTGAAAAGAGCCCCCCATACCCATTGGATAGGAGGCTGGGTGGGTCCCACAGCCAGTCTGGACAACATGAAGAGAAAATTCTTGACCCTACACGGACTCGGACTCCAACAATTGGGTGGTCCAACATGTAGCCAGTCGCTATACCAACTATGTTATCCCAGCTCTTATTATTATGAGAGTACCATTAAAAATAGAACACAAAATTTTATAAGAGATTTGAGGTTCTCATAGAGGTGGGTACTAACATTATGGTCTTCTTCGATATGCTGCCATGTAATATAGTAGACAGGAAGCAATATTTCCAAGGAATATGTTGCCTCCATCTTCAGGATTAAAATTACACCATATAGTCTGGTAGCTCGGTACATACATTTTACAGGAATATACTACTTCGATCTTCGAGACTAGCATGACATTGTGTAGTGTCAGACAGATATCAATGTTCTGAAGGAACAGTGGTACAAATTTACCATACTACATATTATCACATCCCAGGAGACCATAATCTTAATACAAAGATTCATATTGAACAGACACCTTCAATAACTGCACAAAGCAAAATGGAAAAATAAAATACAGAATTGGCCTCTCCAGAGGGGCAAAGACATGGTGACTTTAGAACTTTATAAAGAAAGACAACTGGTGTAGAACAGCACAACTGAATGGCCCTGAGAATGAAGAACAGAGAAGCAGATGATAGAAAGCAAGAGCCAATGTCAGCTATAAAAGAACTATCATACATTCATCGTCCCATACATACATATGCACCTACGACACAAATCAGATCACATTCGGTCAAATTATAGCCCACAAGTTATATGTGGTGGCTGCTTGAGGCTCTGGGTGCGGAACATAACGACGTATCACACCATTCTGGCTTTCAATGATTGGGCCTTCATAAAGTCACACAGAATGTGACTTACAGAAAGAAATAGTGAAAATTTTGGAGATGGCAGATAAACATAAAATTTTCTCTTTGCTGAAAGACAACTGGAAATGGGCCTGTCATTCATTGTCTATGTTTTAAAAAATATAATTCCATAAAACATGGATCTTCTTGAGAACACTGTCTCAGAGCAGCCAGTTGAGAAATTCCTTGCCTTTTACAAAATCTGAAGGTTGATACTGTGTTCACAACCACGATCTACACATCTTATTTCTTTTAACACCTACTGTAATATTATTTTCCCAAGTATGCTTAGGTTTTACAATTAGTCTTCACCCTTCAGTTCAGATGCATCCCTTATTTCTTCCATGTATACTTCATACTCTTGCCACCCTGTCCTCCTTGATGTGATCACCCCAATAATAAACACAGCTAAGTAACTAACTCTGATGGTAGAAACATATTAACCACCCACATTTCTTATTTACTCTCTGTCCTCATACGACCTAAATGTGATATATACAGTCTAAGGCTAATTCAAGGTGGGAAAAGCAGTGTGTCCTGTAGAAGTCTGTTTGGTGAATTTAAGATTTTAACAGTATCTTCTTCATATATATATATGAGGCAAATGATGCATACAATGAATTTTTAGGCATCCTTCAGTACTATCACAATATAGCTATGCCTAAAAAATTGGTAAAAATTAAGCAACAAAAAAATAAATGGATTACCTTAGGCATAAGGGTATCAGGAAACAGACTTAGGACTCTTCATAGCTTAATTAAAGAAGGAAACACATCTGAAGAACTTAAAAAATACTATAACCAGTACAAAAAATACAACAAAGTTATCGGTGAGGCTAAAAAATTAAGCAACAACATGCGAATACGATCATCCAGGAACAAATGGAAAGCCATGTGGGATTTAATCGAAGAAGAATTAGGCAGTCAGCAAAAAGTTTCAAAGAACACTGAATTAGGAATGAATGGAAGAACTATACAAGATCCAAAAGTTGTAGCCAATGTTTTTAAAGAATACTATACAAACATTGCCCATCATATCTGGAGTAACAATCGGACAGCACAAAACAATGAAGACAGGATCAGCATGATAAAATACAACACAATAGCATGTTCTTAACCCCAACCACTGAAAGGGAGGCGGTAGACATAATTAAAACACTGGGTAACAAAAAATCAACGGGCATTGACGGTATTCCAGAGTTCATTATTAAAAAATGTCATCCTCAACTAGTAAATGCTCTAACATAGGAGTACATTATAAATCTGTCATTTTCATCTGGTTATTTCCCCGACCAACTAAAAATAGCAAAAGTGAAACCCCTCTATAAGAAAGGTTGTACTGCAGATGTTGGGAACTACAGGCCAGTGTTATTAATTTCGGTTTTTGCTAAAATAATGGAAAAAATTATGCACAATAGACTTTTATCATTCATAAATAAGTACAGCATAATCAACAATAAGCAACCTGGATTCTGCAAAGGAAAATCAACACATACAGCAATCACAGAATTTACAAAAACGGTTTACAAAATACTAGATGAAAAAGAAACAAGTATAGGAATATTTTTGGATTTATCAAAAGCGTCTGACCTAGCAGATCATGATATATTGCTAAGTAAGATGGAAAGAATGGGAATACGAGGGGTTACACTAAGGCGGTTCCAAACATACTCAGAAAACAGATAACAAGCGGTAGAAATTACATACAGATGCAAAAAAACTAATCATAACATTAATTACCTATCCCGAAAAAGACCCATCAGCTATGGCATCCCACAAGGTTCCATTCTGGGACCAGTGTTGTTTCTTTTATACATAAATGACCTGGAGGCCAGCACAGAACATGGGAAACCTACAGTCTTTGCCGATGATACTAGCATTTTTATAGCAGGAAATAGCGCTGACGAAATTCAAAGGAAAACAAATGAAACAATAAACAAAATCACAGAGTGGTTTGAGAGGAATCGATTAACTATTAATAAAGAGAAAACAATAGCAATAGCCTTCCATCATCCTCAAAAACTACAACTTGAATGCCCTCCAATAAAGATTTATGACACTGTTATCAACTACACAGATCACTCAAAATTTCTGGCAGTCTGGCTAGATAAGCATCTAAGATGGACTATGCATACGCAAAAGCTAGCGTACAACTTATGTAAAGTATATTATATTTAAGCATCCTGTTGCACTCCATACAATAAATGATATAAACTCTGTCTCAAGTGCAAACAATATATTTGTGTCTTTGATCTTGCTCCCTACACTACATGTTTCGGCCTCAGACGGCCATCATCAGGTGTATAACACTCACGTGGCTGTCACACTGCACCCAGTTCAAAATTTAACATCTAAAATACTCTCCCTGTCATTATCAACTTCTACTTTGTTGATAGCTGTCCACCCGTAGATTACTTCACACACGTTAATTTTGAGTTTATTGTAATAGCACCATAATAAAATCTTTAGTTCTAATTTTAAACTTTTAAATTCTTGTCCAAATTTTAAAATTTTAAAATTGTTAGGGTTATTCACCCTGTGTTTGAAGTGCTGCAGCGGCTAGTTCTTGTTTCCACACTGTATAGGTGTTATCCTGTGTGGTCTTTCTGTGTGCGTGCCGTCTGAGGCCGAAACATGTAGTGTAGGGAGCAAGATCAAAGACACAAATATATTGTTTGCACTTGAGACAGAGTTTATATCAATTATGTAAAGTATGTTTTGGCCTAAGGGTAGTTAGAAGAGTAACTGGACTGGAGAGTGTCCGCACGTTATAGTATGGTCATTTCCAGTCTTTGTTATCATAAGGACTGATATTCTGGGGCAACTAAGTAAATGCAAAATTGATCTTTAAATTACAGAAGAGAGCTATAAGAGCTATAACCCAGGTCCCAAAAACGACTAGTTGTAAACAAATTTTCAAATCATTAGATATATTACCTCTACCATCTTTGTACAAATACAAAACTCTAATATACATAAAATCCAATTCGAATGATTTCACAACCAACTCAGGATTACACTCATACAACACAAGGAAGAGGGATGACTTGCACAGCGTCCCATGTAATACAAGTCTATGCAAGAACAACTTCAACAATGTAGGACTTTGACTGCTAAATCATCTGCCACGATATATTAAAGAAATATCGGTACTATATAAGATCAAAAGCGCTTTGAAAACTTACCTACTCGATCATTGTTTTTATAAAGTGGATGAGTTTCTCTCGTGTGACACAAACACTAATCAATTAAAACCACATAATTCATGAATAATCGGTTTTGGGAATCCCTACTGTGCAGTTTTCCTTTCTTTCTTCCAGCAACCTAGATAACACAGTCAGAGACATACCTGAATGGGCTATTCTGGAGAGACTGCAGATGCCAAGAAGCTGCACCAAGAAGGGAGAACAGATGTAATGAGATGTTGCAGTGTAGAGTCTACAGTGAAACGTTATACCAGTTGTATCACCAAATTCACCAGTACTATCTCAAAGGCTGCGCCATAGCTTAAGTGGTTAGTCGCTGGCTTCCCACCACTGCGGTCTAGTCAAGTGGGATTTGTGATGGACAAAATGGCGCTGGAGCAGGTTTTCCCTGAGTACTTCGGTTTCCCCTGCCAATCCTCATTCCATCAAATTCTCCATAAACATTATCACCAGTACAGGCACAATAGGACATATGGAAACTGACATGCCGAGGGGACCTAATATGGATTCCACCTCACACTATGCAAAATCTTAACTATTGTAATCTACTGTAAGCTACTGTAAACAATTTTAAGTGTTGTAACTTTATTCTCTTATTGTAATCAGCCAATGTACAGTAACTGACTTGTCCTATATCATGTAACAATGATCTACAGAGACGAAATACATATATATATATATATATATATATGATCTTATGCTTTTTAAAAAAGAACAAGATCTACACAACTAATTATTCTGACATTCACAAGTATAACACTAAAGGAAAACAGGGTTTGTATGTACAAACATCCAACACTCTTCATTGCAAAATAAGTGCAATTAACATGGGAATTAAAATACATTGACAGCTTGCCCCCTGGATTAAAAATAATAGAAAATTTTAAAGTTTTTAAAAATAAATTAAAAAGTTATTTATTACAAAACTGTTTTTATTCTCTGCAGGAGTTTTTTAATAATAATGATGAACAGTAGTTTGGTGGCTCAGGTTGGTTTTGATGTGGTGTGGTTGTAAATAGATGGTATAAGTGTATGCGTTGCTTTATATTGGATTATTTCTAGATGTCACCCTCGGTTGCTAGCTTAAACAGGGGGACAATGATCCTATTGTTCATAGTCTTGGTATCATTTTGCACATTTTTAAGAGTTGTTGACTTGTAGTGTTTTGGATAGTTTAAACTGACTTGTCCAACTGTTCTTGTGTAACAGTTTATGGATGTAAATAAATTATGAATTATGGATCAATCCTCTACCCTGAGGGTGGATAAAGCGGGTTCCTCCTAAAAACCGGTACCCACCTACCCACCTACCTACCTACCTACCTAACTACATGACGTCACATTCCAGAGAATCTCTTGTGAAAAAAAGAGGAAGTTGTATATTAAATATAGACAAGATGATGATCCACATTTTAAACTGTATTATAAGAAATACTGTAAAGTACTTACTAAAGTTATTAAAGAGGCTAAGAAAGTACACTATGATAATAAAATTTCAAAATCTTATAATAAAATAAAAACTACATGGTCAATTATTAAAAAAGAGACTGGATCTAAAACTCAGAAGGATGAACCCCAATCGCTGAAAGTCAATAACATTATGATACAGAATAAAAAGTGCATTGCAAATGTACTTAACGAATATTTTACCTCAGTAGCTCAGACAATTATAGATGATTTAAACAATAACAAAACTCCAACCAACATCAGCCCATTATACTATCTGGGCAATAAATACACGTCTACCTTTAAATCTATCAAATGGCAGTATGTCTCAACTGCTGAGATTAGAAAGATAATCAAATCTTTGAAAACCAAGT
>NW_019735471.1:721856-779501 GCF_002891405.2 Cryptotermes secundus | reverse complement strand
ATGACGAGTCCTGTATCAATGTTTTTTTGATTTATGGGAAAATGAAATAAAGAAAGTATTTAATTATTTGGGTAATCTGAGTGAAATTGTATTAATTCTAAGTTTTTATAGTAATGCACTTTTTAAATTATGTTTAGTAATTACAATTGTAATAAGCTTCTTGTTTTTGTTTTTTTTCTATTGCCTATTTTACTTGACTAGTGTCTGTATTATTATTATTGTTATTATTTTAGTTGTGTGACTTATGTAATTTATTACATGTATACGTCTATTATTTTTATAGTAATGCACTTTTTAAATTATGTTTAGTAATTACAATTGCAATAAGCTTCTTGTTTTTGCTTTTTTTTCCTATTGCCTATGTTACTTGACTAGTGTGTGTATTATTATTGTTATTATTTTAGTTGTGTGACTTATGTAATTTAACACATGTATACATCTATTATCAACGGGGCTATTTCCACATCTTACGTTTTTTGCCTGTACAGATATATGGAAAATAAAGGAAATGAATGAAAGACCGCTGTAAGAAGCTCATACTGTTCATATCTCACACGAGAAAATTGCTTTCTTCAAGATAAAAGAAATCTCTGAGAGGTTAGGTATGTTAGGAATGCTACGATGGGGGCATATTTAGCTTGAGGAAAGGCGTGTTGTCCATTCTCTTTCCGATGACGCACTTCGCCTACCTCTTATACTACTTCAATAACAATTATACTTACAACATTGCTCGAAACACTATACAGCTAACTAAATGACAAGAATCAAACACTGCACCCACTTCTAAATTTCAATTTCGCTACTTCGTACTCGTTCGTACTTCGCACCGCGCGTAATACCGAACCGCCAATACTTACCGACCGTTATACGTAGACGACGTAGACTAACATGCGTAGCACTTCTGCCGTATTCGAGAGCTCAGTTGGAAACGAAGCACTCTCCATAGATTGTCCAACCTTTGCCGCACCGAATTCCAAGGAGCTGAGTCCTTCTTAATTTAGCTTCTTAAGCTTCTCAAGAAGCCCACCAGTCGCTCACCTACTCAGGAACTTACCAACACTTTTATGGAACCCGAAGGTTCATTACTACGTTCACTAGGCCCTATCCCAAGCCAGATCAATCCATCTTCTTTCTCTAAGATTATCAATTAACCTGGCCAATAAAGACCCTGTACGTTCAATGTGACAAATCTCATGCCCATATTAGCTTCGGTCATTCCAAAGAATCTGTACATGTCCGCGGTCCTGTGTACCATTTCTGCTGGAGAACCACCCCTAGTCGGCTGTCTACACCAGCTTATTCATTATTTTCAAAGCTACTACCCATATCTATAGGCCATGTCACCCATCACCAACCTACAAGTGAGTCATGCTGTGATGCCAAGGGACCCAGTTAACATGGCCTTCTGGCCCTGTGAATCAGAAGAAATATAGTTTTGGAAAGCTTAAGATGCTATATATTCCATAACAAATATACAAAGTTTTCAAGTGTGTTCTTTATGTCCTTCATTGACCTTGATATTTACTTAGACTTTGTCCTTTTAGGATGCAATTCCTTGTAGTTTTATTTTTTGAATGGGCACCAATGTTTCATACAAACCTGCTGCCTCCATCTTCAGGTTATATGACAGAGGCATTAGGTTTCTCTGAAATTTTGGCACCTATGTACCAAACTACATGGTATCACACCTCAGATGACTCTAATCTTGATCCCTACCACTCTGAGACCCACTAATCTCACATTTATGTATATTTGCTGTTGATATAAATCTACTATTAACAGTGAGAATCACTAGTGAAAATACTACACTGCAGAGAGCCAGGATGCTATCCAATAGGGAGCAACTATGAGAGCAACAAGAAAAGGTGATGAAGAATATTTTGGCAACCAGGTGGTCCTGAAAAGAAGTGATGGAAAATATTTCAGTGACCACATAATTAATGTAAAAGGAGATGAAATAAGCACTGGACTCAATTAGGTACAGGCCTACATAGTGAATACCATCAACTCTTTCAACACTTGACTTCTTTTCCACGTGTCAAATACTTTCTCCTATCCACATAGTCACTAAAACCTTGTTCAACGTTTCTTTTCCTAATCATGTGGCCATTAAAAACTTCTTCATCACATCTTCTCCTTAATACACGATTACTACAATCTCTTCCATAGTTTCTTGCCCTAAACATGGAATCAGTGAAACATTTATCATCCCCTCTTTCCAGGACTACCTTGTCACCAAAATATTTTTCACCACTTCTTTTCCTTAGTTATGCAATCACTGAAACATTTTTCACCGCTCTTCTCAGGACTACCTCATCACCAAACCATTCTTCAACAGCCTTTTCCATTAACCACAGTAAATCTTTTCCAGATAGTACCTTGCTTCTCTGTTTAACCCCATAATTATTTCATCTCCTACTCACTGTCCACTGGAAATCTGTATAATGTAGTGTTGATTGTATTCCATAATGTAGTGATAATTGTGTTTCATAGTGTAGTGATGATTATGTTTCAAAGTGTAGGGATGGATAGGTTTCACAGTGTAGTGATATTTATATGCCATGGTATGTTATGATGCAGCAGAAGTGACACTCACTTTCAGTAACAGACCCCTCTTCCTGCTGAAAAGGGTGCCCCACTTCCTAAATTGTAATTGCCAATAATATGTACTAAAATATGATCATGATTCCCATTTGGATTCAGAGCCAAGCGTCACTATGCTGGCTGAAAGCCAACAGATGCATCTGTGTTTCTATAGCATAAGGATAGCAAATAACATGGAAAGAAAAATGATCTACATAGAAATGGTGGACATCTAATATTCTGGCCAAGAAATCAGAGCAGGTTCCACTACCATACTGCAAAGCTGTAGCCAGACCAGAGAGATTCAATTGACTGAGTCCCTTTGTTAGTTTATGAGACCACTTGATTATGATCTTGTCATAGGCTGAAACATGTAATAAGAAAATGAATACATCATGACTATATATGATGTACAGATAGTTTTATAATTATTTATATTTGAAAGAGATTTACAACAGACTGCCATATTATAAGACCACAGCAGGAACTGTAAGAATACTCTGTATGAAATAAGAGATGTCCATATTTAGTAAAGCAAATTTTGTGAAAAAATATATCTTGCATATTATGCATGGTCATAATGACCAGGAGCACTTGTCACAATAGAATTCTATTTGACACATATAAAACTATTACTCAAATAAGAGCAGGAAAACTAGCAATTAATAAATATTTGAATTGATTAAATACTGTGTATGTCCTAATAAGCCTCATCAACCATCCTCCATGTCATTTGAATCCACTGAGTTTTATCTTTTGGACATTGGAACAGAATTCCAAGACCATGAAGTATGTAGATAAGGTCTCAGTGGGTTAAATTGTTACAAGGTTGATTTTGAAGGAGCAGCTGCTATGTATCTCCTAACTGTGACTGTGTAACAAAACCACTGTTCTAACTTTGGCAGTACAGTTCAAGGCCAGAGACTTTTTGTGGACATCATACCATCTTCTAATTTTACAAATGACTTATGTAATTTATACTGGATGCGTTCTACTTCGAAGTCTTTACGTTTGATTGGGCAGAAGACTTGAACTTATTTCACACTAGTATTATATGTAATAAATAGTAATTACAGAACCACTTTCGAAAAGAGTCTCTTCTCCACAACACACAGAACTTATACATTCCCCATCATTATTTGACTGATTAGAGGAGAAAACCCATAGCTTGCATCAACATAGGCTAAATTTCACTTTCACATTTTGTATAATACTTAAAAAAAATGTCCTCTAAAGACTCAGATGAAAGGCCTTTACATATTGTGACACCCCTGCTTCGAAGTGTAGCTCTGGCTAAGCATCTTCCTATGTGCAAGAATGTGTACCTGAAGATGGAAAACTGTCAAGTTTCTGGTTCATTCAAGATGCGTGGTTTTGGACATCTGTGCCAGAAGGTAAGAAATACATTTTATTAGCCCTAACATAGGTTACTTTAATTATGAACTGATAAGATCAGACTACAATTCAGGCAGATAAACAGTAAAGTTAGTGAATGAAGTTCAAATTTATGGAAATAGGCAGTGCTGATCTCTCAGTACTCACTGAAAATTTAATTGATCCTAGAACTATTCTAAATATTGTGATGAAGAAAAATAAAATTAGCACTAACATGAAGCACAAAACCCTATCTCCACTGCCTTCACAAAAAATCACAGTCTAGTAACAGTAACTGTATACATATTTCATAAAAAAATTTCATTCTTCATTAAACAGTCTCAGATTCTGCTGTTGAATCTATTCGCTCCTCCATAATTACTTTAAATTACCTCAGAAAGTTTCAATGAATGCTTTCATGTATTTCCAGTTGAAACAAGAAGGTTGCCAGTACTTGGTGGTGACATCGAGTGGCAATACAGGCCTGGCTGTGGCCTCTGCTTCACAAATTATTGGAATTCCATGCACTGTTTTTCTGCCAGAGAATTCCCCACTTGTGTCTGCAGAACGGCTGCAAAAGAATGGAGCTCAAGTTGTGGTAAAGATTACAAAAATGTGTGAAATATTACATCTTTTAACAACATTAGCAAAAAGTATACACACCGCCAAAATTTTCAGTAAGTCTACTATAATATCTTTCTTAGCCCTAAAAGCAAAACATGAAATCCTGTAATATCAGTAAAAGGGCATCTTATTTTCCAATTAAATATTCAACAGATGAAAAATTACCAGTTACACTGTCAGCAGTTTTTACAGATTAGTTACCATTCATAGGAATAAAAACCCAATCAAAAATCCTTCCTTGTACACAGTTCACAGTTTCATCACCTTGTTCACAAAATCTAACAATTGAATCTTATTCTGGAATATTTCAATCCAGTTCAGACCTTATTTCTAAATGAGAGATCTTAAAATTATCCTGGTATATATGTTTGTATTCCACAAAGAAGTTTATGAACATTTTAATATTGTCCACCTACATATGCCTTGGTCTTCCCAGTGGTGTCTTTCTTTCTGCCTTTCTAACAAATATCCTATATGCATTTCTCATCTCCCCCATTTGTTCTACATGCCCTGCCTACTGCATCCTCCTTGACTCGATCATTCTAATTATACTTGGAGAAGAGTTATGAAGTCATGAAGCTCATCATTATGTAGTTTTCTCCAACCTCCTGTCACTTCATCTCTCTTCGGTCCAAATATTCTCCTCAACACCCTGTTCCCGAACACCCTCAGTCTATGTTCCTTGCTTAATGTGAGAGACCAAGTTTCACACCCATACAGAACCACAGACAAAATTATAGTTTCACATATTCTAATTTTTATGTTTTTGGACAGCACACGAAAAGATGGAAGGTTCTGGACTGAATGGTAGCAAGCATTACCTGTGTTCTATCTCCTCCTGAATCAGGTTTTGATTTGTTATCGTTGTTCCAAAATATCTGAAGTGTGCCACATTTTCAAAACATCTGTTTCCTATAGTTATGTCATGATTTTGCCCTGCATTTTGGTGACGAGACGGCAGAGGATCCATCCAGGTCTGAGGCTTTGTGTTCATTTTCATAACACGATTATTTTTTATGGTGAGGAGTTGTTAGCCCCACGCCCAACCCCCAAGCTGTAGGACCACCCCTTGTCGGCTGTCTGTGATTGCTTGTTCAATATACTTGCATCTTCCCTCCATACCTGGAGGGTGTCTTCTCCATCTGCAACGTGAGGAGGCGCCATGACCCTGTGACAAGGGACCTAGTCTATTAATCATATTTTGTAGAATTCCTTCTTTACATGGTTTCCCTCATTATCCTCTCCTCTGGCCTCCTGGTAGAGTCCAGTTGTTTATTCTTGTGGCTACCTACCTTCCTCCATTCACATTAAATGCCAAAACCATTACAAACAATTTCTTTTATTTTTCCATAATTGTATTTTATTCATTCATTCTTCTTATTTTGTCAATCACTGACAATTTTCCACATAATAATTTTCTTCAGGTTAAGGGAGCCGATGTCACCGCAGCTGCAATGTTTGCACAGGAGGAAGCAAAAAAATGTGGAGCCCTATATATAGACCCCATGGATCCAAGAGTTTGGTAAGCATCAGTGACTATGCTAAACTTCAAATTTCAAAATTATATTTTTATTTTTTCATATAAAGTGGTAGTATATATTATAATGTAAGTGATTTTCAATAGAAATAGTCAAATTTCAAAGATAAAAGGGCAAAATTATTCGCTGAAGAAATTAAACAACCCCAGTGTTTATAACTGGGTTAGCCTCACTTACTGTTGTATTGTATTGTATTGTATTGTATTGTATTGTATTGTATTTCATCCGTTTCGCTACATAGTAACATTTGGACACTTCATTCGGTAATACAAGTTAACAAAATAAATCTACAAAGTTACAAGCATACTGCCAACATTTGTTACAATCATAAGCAATATATAAATGCAACATTCCAAAAAATATACAAACTACTATATACAGCTCATGAACGGCTACGACATCCAAACATAAGTACTTGCACCATCCACTTTTTATTAAAACTAATAAATTTATTTATCGTATAAAAATAATGCTTCAATAAAAATTATTTTTAAGTCTTTGAAAAACCCACCGAGTTTTTTATTTTGTTTGGCACCTTACTATACAATTGTATCCCCATATTTACCACACTTTTTTTTAAATAATGTAGTTCTGCAGAATTGAACATGAAAATCCTTGTTTATTCTTGTATTATAACTATGAACATTTATATTTCGGATCAAATCTGCTTGTGCTTTTTTATGTAATACAACACCTCCAAGATATACAAAGATATGACTGTGAGGATGCCATAATCTTTAAAAATTTGCCCACATGACTCTTGTTTACCAAGTCCACTAATTATTCGTAACACCCTCTTCTGCATTTTAAATACCTTTATACTAACACCTTCACCCCCCCAAAATATTATTACATATCTCAATAACGATTTAAACTTTCCAAAATATATGCTTCTTAACATATTTGGACTCAAAACTCCTCTTAGTGATTTAATTATATAGGATGTTTTACTAAGTTTTGAACATAATGACTGGATGTGGTTGTTCCATTTAAGGTTTTCTATAATATCTATACCTAAAAATCTCAGTTCCGATGAGTAAGCAATTTCCAAGTTATTATGGAGTATCTGCGGTCTAACTACAAACCTATTTGACATAGCACCTGTCTTTTAATATTTATTAAAAGGTTATTTACCTGAAACCATGTTTCGAGCTGTTTCATGATCTTATTTATTTTCTGTTGAGCTACATCTTTATCTTTATCAATAACCAGTACATTAATATCGTCTGCAACCAATACCATTTCTGCACCTTGTACATTTAGTGGGAGATCATTTATATACAGTTATTAACAGTGTTGTTACCCTCCTCTTTGCAGTGGGTTCAAGTGTTCCTACATCTTTTCATTGCTATGCTTTAACTGCAGTGTTCTTAAAAGTTGCCACCAGAGTAAGCTTATTAGGCCCTGGCTCAGAATCATCTGACAATATCCATATGACAATGACAGCTGAGATTTCCATCTATAACAGATGGATCTAAATGCCCCTAAGGAAAATATACATTGATGGAATTCAAAGGTGTGCATGTAATATTCTATGTACAGAAACAATACCAAAATTGCTATATGACTCTTTCAGCATTCATAAGAAACATTTGCATAACTCTCATACATTTCTCTCTTCATCCAGAAATCCTCATTATTATTATTAGTATTGTTGTTGTTGTTATTATTATCATCATAATTATCATTATCATTATTATTATTAATGGCAAAATTATGTTAAAGCTTCAAATGTTAAAAACTATGTTTATACACGTATATTGACATCATACTTGATTAAAAGTACATAATACAAAAACGAATATCTATCAACATGACTGCTGCTTCAGTAAAGAAGTTTAAAGAGCTCAAACCACAGGGAAATTCCAGAGTCTCTAAAAGACGTTTTATTCAGTGCAAGAAGAAATTATAATCAATGATAAGTTGTTAATATTTTCATTTGAATTTATTCTTACTTCTAGAAGTTTGTTATTAGCTGGTAAGTACACTGGCAAATATAGACATGAGCAGTGGTGGAGCATGACATTTTCAAAAATGTTAGCCATATCGCATTGCAGAAGGAGGTCATTACATTTTTCAATCAAGTATATACATGGTATATTATATAAGACAACTATAAAAATTTGAGCCCAAAACTAATGAAGTTAAGAAATGAAAGAAGAAGTAAACGGAAACTAAGAAAAAATGATTAGTGACTTACTAACTACATGGAGCTCAGCCCTTGTTGAGAAGCCGCCAATTGTGCAGCTACTCAAGAACTTTCCAGCATTTTATGGAACCCAAAGGTTCGGTACCATGTTCACTAAAGCCCTCCATTAATCCACATCCTGAGCCAGATCGATCCAGTCCATACCACCCCAGTCTATCTCTCCAAGATCCATTTTAACATTGTCCACCCATGTACGTCTTGGTCTTCCTGGTTGTCTCTTTCCTTCTGGCTTTCTCACAAATATCTTATATGCAATCCTCTTCATCCCAATTCATGCTACATGCCATGCCCATCTATTTTTATTATACCTAGCATTTCAATCGTTTTCAGTTTTTATCTTGAAAATATCTGTCATGAAGTCATAGAAGTGGGAAGTGCTTTCTAAATCTTGAAGGATTTTCTTATCAGTTTCCATTACTGATAACTTTGTGTCTCTCCTGAGTCTGCATTCTGCATAGATAAGAGTGAACCCTTTTCAGAGCTGAAAATGACCACTTAATACACGTAGATGCATTAGCTGTTGGCATGGTTATTAAAGAGAAGATAACTTTATGACTGCTGGTAATGCCATACACAGATTTGAAGTGATCAAATATTTGAACAGGTCTGAAATATTGCTACATAAAAATCCTTGCAATGAATAAATAATGGAATGTTCAGTTTTCAGAAAAAAAAAGAATAAAAATATCAACTATACAATTTCAGTACCAAATCATAAGCAGTAGCTGGAATATTTTCTGAGTGATATTTAAAGTTTCCAAATTCTAGAATTTAAACAAACTTTAATTTGTGAACTTTTGAGAATTGATTGCTCAACTGTCCTGTCCTAGATTGGATTACTTCACAGTACAGCTACTGATAAAAAATGTTTCAGTCATTATTAATTATTGGAATTCAGTATCCCTTAGTTGGCAATTCTAAGAGCTCTAAGTGCTCTCTGTGAGAGGCTTTCACTTTCTGATCAAAACCTTTTCAAACCTCTCGTATAATATTTTGAAATTCTTCCACTTTCTTGATCATAAATACATACCATTACTACTGATTTACCTAATTTAGAAAAGGTTTTTGTCTTGCAATAATACTCCTGAAAATATTTCGAAATAAAAATTTGTCAATTACTTGAAGGATATCATAGTATCCTCGAGCAGAAATACACTCTTTGCCATCCTACTCTTTCTTGCATGCTTGCCGGTTGCTTCTATGTTCTGCAAGCACAAAGCAACTGAATTGCATTAACATTGCTCATTTGGCCAATATGGTATGCACTCCCTCCTTCCCTCAAACCACTACTACATCATATCTCTTCTAACTGCACTTGCACCCACAAATGTCTAATGAAAGCAAAAACGAATTGACTAATAAGCCTGTGGTGGATGGGCTCACTGGAGGTGGCAGAAAAAGCATTACCTGACCACTCCTCATACAAGCATGTGGAGTACCAATGAACCACCACAGAAACAATTTTGCATGTATATTTCAGTGTTAGTCACGCCAACACAGTCAATATGAACTCTCTGTCACTGGACATGAGTTTTAAATTAAATGTTTCCACATCACTTTGGAATAATTACCAGTACCCCTATGAAAGTGAAACTGAGTGTGCAAGTGCTGGCAAACATGCTTTTAGAAAAAAAAATACTGGATATTACCATTTATAATACTATTTAATAGGTCACGTAGTTCTTTCTTTTGACTCATACAATGTATACATGAAAATCCATGCAAAATATTTTGCACTATTTTTCTCACATTTCCTTCCTTTGTCACCATAAGTTAACCGCCTTTTATTGAGGATTACACTGCAGATATTTATTTTGTACTCTTTCTGCAGCACCTGTTAAGCCACAAGAAATTGGGAATGCATGTAAATAGATAGAAGGAATGAAATGGTCTTTATAACATAGAATTCCTCCGTTTTCAGGACTGGCCATTCAACTGTAGTTGATGAACTTGTGATGCAGCTCTCTGACAAGCCAAGTGTTATTGTAGCTGCTGTTGGCGATGGGGGTCTACTCACTGGTGTTTTAAAGGGACTGGAGAGAGCAGGTTTCTTTCACNTATATATATATATATATATATATATATATATGTGTGTGTGTGTGTGTAATGAATTATTAATTTTTCAGGTTGGCAAGATGTTCCAGTTGTTGCTATGGAGACAGTTGGCACTCACTGTCTTAATCTTTCAGTAACAGCGAAGAAGATAACAGTTCTTGACAAAATCACCAGGTAATATTTATGAGTTATAAACATTGCACACTTTGGATATCAAAAGTGTGTCACTAAAACGAATAAATCACATTACTGGATTCTATCCTGAGCCATTTTAACCAGACCGCAACCTCACACTTATTTTTCTTACATCCATTCTAACATTAGTTCTGTTCTTTGGTGGTTATGTCATGTGGTTGTGTGGAATAGCAGCAACATTTCAGAGGTACATCCTGCCTCCACCATCAGGGTCAAAATGTGCATTGTGGCTGAGTTTCTGCATATACATAGGTTTCTGTTAGAGAAAATCAGTGGGCGGGACAGTTGCATTGAAGACCCATCAGGGTCAATGGGGTATGTTGGTTTTAATTTTCTTCAGTTACTCCACCCAGCTTCTACAATAGTTCCTTAAAATATGCCATGACCAATTTCTTCCTATTCATCATTAAAAATCTTGGGCTATTTACTCTTTTATAACATGTGTATATAATAATCCTGGATCAATAAACCAAAATCAAACACTTCACATGTTACTTTTAATTAAAAGATGAAAATTTCAGTGAAATAGCTGTTTTTATTTATAAATGTATGATATCATCTGCAACTATGAAGACTGAACTTAAAATATTTACTGATTTGTGTTTATAGTATTGCTATTTGCCTGGGAAGCAGCGTAATTAATCCATACCTGTGGGATATATTACCTCAGTTTAACGTCATCTCAGAAGTTGTAACAGATGCTCAGGCAATTAGAAGTTGCATAAAATTTGCAGGTTTGTTTCAATTATTCTTAAATAATGTTAAAACAGATTTTTGTTCCTTCAGGAAATTCTTAAGACATATTTTTACTTAGGCAGTTCTTGAATTTGGAACATTTATTCTCTGAAGTATTTCAAATTCAAAATGGTCTAAACCAAAGGACTGATTCGGCTGATTCTTCTCAAATAAAACATTTATATTACTCTTTTTCATGACTTCACATAGGATATCCATAAAATGAACCCAAGTTTGTTACCCAATGAGCTTGTGCTGTTTTTGTGTGGACATTCTCCCTTCTGATCAGCAGACCGATTGGAGCTAGCAGAAGGTAATGAGGGGTATGGCTGAATGAGTAGCCAGCCTACCTGTGGCATTGTCATGTTTCCTCTCATTGTGAAAGCCCTTATAACTTTTTAAAATCTTTGTTGCTCCTAAGGCACTAGAACGTAGCAAAATGTCCTCAACCATGCTTAGTATGCTTGTATAGTAATTGTGTACATGGTCTGAAATCTTCAGGATATTGGAATTTAAATGGCATGACAAAGGGTCAGTTGGATTACTTACTATTCTATATAGGCCACGCCATAGCTCAAGCGGAGAGGCGCTGGCTTTCCACCGCGGCGGTCCGGGTTCGATCCCGGGGTCTGGTCAAGTGGGATTTGTGGTGGACAAAGTGGCGCTGGGGCAGGTTTTCTCCGAGTACTTCGGTTTCCCCTGCTAATCTTCATTCCACCAATTGCTTCACAATCACCCTCACCTATCATCTGGGGCTCGTACAATAAGCCAGAAGTGGCCGCAGTACAAAGGACTTGGTGCCACCCCACTAGCAACAAAAAAAATACTATTCTATATAACTTACGGCAGTAACACGGTCATCATTAATAAAATTCTGAATTCTGTCATTTGAACTTCTTTCAGTCACATCTTCACAAAATTTAAAATATGTTCCAGATGATGAGTGCACTATAGTGGAACCAGGATGTGGGGCTTCCCTGGCATCTGTATACTGTGGTGTGTTGACAAGACTGCATGCTGAAGGAAAACTTCCACATTTGGAATCAAGACCTGCTGTAATCATCGTGTGTGGAGGACGAAGCGTCTCACTTCACCTGCTGCAGGATTGGGCAAAACAATTCAATGTCCCTTTTCCATCAACATAAGACTAAAACATCTGTCTTCTCAACAATTTATAAGTTATATAAAGTTATATATATATATACATATGAGTTTTTAGAACTCAGAAATTAATTACCAATAACTGAATTTTTCTTTCTAAAAATATTATACATTCTTATTATTCTTATTGCTAGTGGGGTGGGACTAAGTCCCTTGTACTGCGGCCACTTCTGGCCTTAAAAATATTATATAACAATTTCCTTTAAGGAAGCTGCCTCAAGTGGTAACACTTGTGACTTGAATTTGAAACTCAAATTGGCTGGGGATTTTTGCTGCTATCCTTAGTTCCTCTAGACAAATTCTGGTGTAGTACCTCAAAGTAGGCCACGACCAGTTCCTTCCATATCCTTTCTACTTCTTTATTTACTAAATTTCCCTCAACAATCAACACTGCCTAGGCAAAGCTGCTCACAGCATTGATAAATAAACAAATAAGATACAATATATTAGGTGACTGTAAGAGAAAGGTGCAATAAATTTGAAGATGTAACAAATAAAATTTATTTCAAGAAGGTTGTGAACCTTAAAGTTGAGAGACAGTCTGACAGACTACAATACCAAAGCTCTTGGGGTATGAGACTGGCCAGGTCTAGTGTGCATTTCTTACTTGCCTTCCACATCCCTTCTCCAATACAGTTACTCTGTTAATCATCATCTTCACCATCATTCCATCATTGGTTGTAAATTGCTTCCCATTACATGAGAATTACTAACTCAGAAGCAAAACATCAACAGAATGAACAAATGAACGAAGTACTTTTTGTAAGATTTGAGGCTTTCATGGTGGTGACTATGAAGAAAGCAGTCTTCTGGGATTTGGCACCGTGTATATGTGATGTTAACCGACGTTTCGGAGGAACGTATCGCCTCCATCTTCAGGGTAGAAGAAAAAATATAAGAAATCTGCAAGCGAAGAGACCGTGAGAACCGGTAAAAGCAGTCTGCAATGATGGAGCAGTCTGATGGAGGCGATACGTTCCTCCGAAACGTCGGTTAACACCACATATACACAGTGCCAAATCCCAGAAGACTGCTTTCTTCAAAGTACTCTTTGATCTCCAAAATCATATATTCAACATCATTTATAATCACTATAAAAAAGAAGGTAAAACTATCTCTGTAACAGGTCAGAGAGGTCCATAGGGTTGTGAGACATCAAGACTCCCACATATTCAGGTCAATTGGCTCACAGATGGCAGTGAGGTTGTCAGCCTTACACACCGGCCACCCTTTATCCCCCAGGAAGATTCCTGGTACTCATATCTGTTAGAAGCTGAGTAAATTCCAGGACCAAAGTAACACAGCCATTGGTGCAAGCATCACACTGTCCACACAAGGTGAACTAGACAGGATACATATTACACATATACACATAGGAAGAAATAAAGAACGTAAGTTAACATTTTGGATAGAAACCAAAAATGATGAATCTATGGGAGACTTAAGAATATGAGGAGAATAACATTGAAACAGCGACGCTTCAGATTCCACTATTTGTATTTATTGTAAGTTCAAGAGATCCAAAGATGGATATAGAACATGTCATAAACTATGAACTTTTTATGTTCTAACTATTTATCACCAAGGAAGTTTCCATATAGCACAATTTGTTTTGATGTATTTACCTAATTTCTAACTGTCCCGCAGTACACAAATGTGCTATAAATACACGTCAGATAAAGGGAATCTTGTTACTAGCTTGTCTTCCATATAAACTTTTAGACATATTTACAGATTTCAATCTACTAAATTCCACGCAGTAAATCATAATCGTTCATTAGTTTTTATTAAGCAGTTGTTAGTTAATTGTTCCATATTTGTAACATACTCTAAATTTCTAAAAATTTTCCCTAAATATGCAATTTAGGTAATTCCCATTCCTAATTCCATCTATCCAGGTTAATGTTGCTAACAGATTCCTTAATTGACAGTTCTCCTGAGATTTCATTACATAGTTCTTAACTGAACCTAATTCCCTTAAGTATAAAGAATTCATGTATGATTTATGCTACCTATAAGATTTTATAAAATTATGAGACTTTTAGGTTAACATTTAATTAAACTACAAACAACAACACAAATTTAATACAATCTACACATTTATTCCTTTATTAAATGCATAGTTTAACAACTTAAAGCATCTGCAAGAACATTTAATTGCACTTTGGGTGTAAAATTCTAATCTAAGTGAAATTTGACCAAGAATGGATGGACTTCAATGTGATACATTATCACATCATAGATTTATTTCTCAAGCACTTAAATTTGATTTCAGCATATTGGAATGATGGCTAATATGAAATTCTAAATCATAGAAATTATGTTATTATTTTCTTTGGTCCTTCCTTCTTTTGAATCAATGTCTGGCACATTTCCTAAAAGTTTTGAAATATCTGGAAATTTCTCCACTCTTGTCTTCCCTTTATACTTTCCTCATATAAATAAATAAACAAAGTAAAGCATTAGATCATATAATTTAAGGATCTGAAAATGTATAAAATAGAAGAGTTCCCATGTGATTTATTAATTCCATATCCAAATTTCAGGAAACCACTCACTGGTATAACAATGAAATGTTGATCATCTTCCTCCCTAACTCAAATCCTACCTCTTGATAAAATTATCTCCATCCTCTGGAATTTCATTGTGAGATGGTGACTTCAAACTGCATTAATTTATACATTCAAGAGAGGAGACATATACATACATTCTTTACTTCAAACCACATTTTCTGATTCTATAGTTACTAAAATACCATGTCATGACATATTAAAAATAAACTTGCAATAATATGGTAAGAACTATTGATCTTTTGCATCTATAAGTCATGAATTTCAGTGGTGCACTAACAGGGAAAAATTAAAAATTAGAGGTGCTTCTATTTTAAGCTCTGGGCACAACTGTATTCATTTAACAATAATCTGAATACTCCTTTTAAATATTATTATGGGGGAAAAAACAGGATTGCATAACACTGGAAAAATTATGACATTTGAATTAATACTGTATTTCAGCATCCTGTTGCATTGATGTATCACTCAATTCCATCCTTAACGTAACTATAAAATGTTTACAATCTCTACCTAATTTAAAATAACATTAAATTCACAATCAATTGCTATATGTTTCAGCCATACTTGGCCATCTGGGGGTATGTGGTAGTGTAGTTGGTTGAGGCACTATGCTACAAGCTGGAAGGTCATGGGTTCGATTGCTGATGAGATCACTGGATTTTTTCAATTTACTTAATCCTTCCAAGCCTCTAACAGAAATGAGTACCAGTAATTCTCCTTGGGGGTAAAGGGAGGCCGGCATGTAAGGCTGAAAACCTTACCGCCATCTGTGAGACCACTGTCCAGAAAATGTGGGAGCCTTGACATCTACAACCCTATGGACCTCCACATCCTGTTACAAGGATACCTTTACCTTTGCTTGGCCATCTTCAGGCAATTACAAACTTTTCAAAACTGTTGCACTGCAATAATCTCAAGTCAATATATTTCAATGTTATTGCATTATCGTTGTTCACACTAAAATACATTTGTTTGAGAACAAAACTCTTTCTCCATTCCCATGCTATTTTCCACTTGCAGCATCCGTATTTGTGCCCACTTCACATGTATGTCCCCACTAGTAGAGTGTACTTCACTTGTTCTCAGGCAAATGTATTTTAATGTGAACAAAGATAATGCAATAGCATCAAAATATATGGACTTCAGATCAAGTGCAGTGTGACAGTTTCGAAAAGTGAACAGTTTCTTGAAGATGGCCAAGTAGGAACGAAGCATATAGTAATTGACTGTGATTTTAATGTTAATTTAATTTAAGGAGAGACTGTGAACATTTTAAGCTGCATTAAAGACAGAAGTGAATGAATGAGTGATACATTTGAATTAGTTTGTCTGAAATTTATATAAAAATCTCATTTGCAGTTGACTAGAAACTATCTCATGCAACAAATTTGAAGTACTATTTAAAAATTGAGGTTAATACAATGTTTTGTTTATAACAATTTTGATCATAATCATCTCAGGAATTTTAAAGAGGACAGACAAGGATGTAGACAATGAATCACAGATTGACTGTTCTGGTACTAAAACTTGCATATCCTATGGACTCGGTACTTGAGAAAATAAAATACTTCCCAATTTAATGGCTTTAAATATACTATACATAAATGCTGATCAGAATATCCATGACATTCAAATAAATTATGTAATTGATTTGTGTAATACTTATAACTATGAAATCACATTTCACAGAAGAAATATTTCATGCAAAATAAATAATACTTTATTTGAAAAACAGAATCTGAAAAAGATTATATTTAAGCACTTGGTTACTTGGCAGCCAGCTGACTTGCTAGTATTCCATAATTAATCTACTGAGATTTGATTAATTATATTGATTTAAGGTACTACCCCATCATTTGCTTGCAGAGACTGAGGAAATCCATGAAAGATATGACAAGATAGCTGGAAATTTGAGTGGGTGCCTCAGGAAGAAACCCATTTGGTTTTATTCCTGTCACGTGTAGTTCAGGAACAGATGACTACATTAAGTGGCATTCAACAATTCACAGTTACTGTCCTTTAACAAGATAAATAAATGCTGTTAATAATTTAACTATTATAGTGTGCATGCTATAGATATGCACACATAGTATAATGGACCAAATGTTGGTGGCAAAGTGAAATGAATTTTATTTTCTGAAAAGACTTCTTCCTACAACTTCTATAATGAGTAAATAGTGGTAATAACTTCCAAATTAATGTCCCAGTAACCAAGAAAATCCTAAGAGAACCCGCTCCTGTAAATCTGTTGGCCATCATAAATTTAACCAGCTGTACCTCATATTCTAATCTGCTATATTTTACAAATGGCTTTGTCATTTTAAGGCTGGTCCAAGTCTGAAATTGGAAACATACAGGTTACTTTATAACCAAGCACTTAATATATTTAAATAACACAACAAATAAAATATTTACTGTAATAACAGCATGATTTCTGACATTGCCAATTCTGAAGAAAGCACCTTGGCTGTGCCTAGATCATATCACAAGTGCTCTTATTTCAGTTAGCGTCTCTTTCACAAGTGCCAGCTACAATATACACGTTATATACATTCTCATTAAATGTCCAAGCTGTACGAATTCGTTGTTTTATGTATACAAGTGAATCAAATCATAGCACACCTCCCCCAGTATTAATTTTAATGGCATATGCCTTTAAGTTCCTTACATGATTTTAAAAATATTTACCCATGTACTTGATGCAAAACGATTTAAGTGTAGACACAAATTTATCATTAATGCTGAATGGCTGCCATGTTACAGGGAGCAACCAAGAATAAAATAATTATATATTTTAGGGCTCAGTAACCATTACTGCTGTAAGACTGCCCCAGTACCGATGTTATCACAGTCTAGTGATTATATATTAGCTGGGCAGTGGAGTTTAAAAACTAAAATGAGATTTACTTTGCCTATTTACAATGATGCATATAACTGTTGTTTAGTACACAATTTAAGAAGAAAATAAATAAAGAAATATGTATAAAAATGGGGAACATGACAATTAAGAATAAAAGTATACATACACCTGACACTATGTTACCATTACAATTAAATGGAAACACTTCCCATCTATCACTATTCTGTAATCTCCTTCGTGTTTTCAACTTTGCATGTTCACTAAACGATTTATGTTTTATTTGTTTCCCTGAATACCCCACTTTGATCACTGCATTATCGTCAAAACTGAGTCTCTGTCTTAGACAGTGGGATACTGTGATTTTTGTAAATATTCCTTTAGTGTTGACCTTATTTGCAGCTACAGAGCCTGGTGCTCTGGAATCATTAACCAACCCCTGTTTCCATCGAGTTGATTTCTGATGGACATTTCTGCAAACACAAAAACCCACAGAGTCAATTTGACTTTCAAAGCATACATGTGGCTCTTCTTCATTAGTCTCTTGGTGGCAAGTCTGGATGTCACTGTATGGTATTGGTGGTGATCATCGCTGGAAGAGACCAAAGAGTCGTCGTGTGGAGGGCCTCTTGCTATTCTCCAAATTGGTGGCTTGACGAGCATGCTCCTGCCCACACAGTTTTTGCTTCATTTGATCATCAAGGAGGCTTTGCATGTCCATCTAAAAAATAAATCAAAATTTAATTTAAAAAATGTTTCATTGAAGGTTTCTTTCATGACGTGTATTTGCTATTTGTACATATTATTCCATAATATACAGAAGAACATGCAGATACCTAATGCAGTACTCAAATAATATATATTTCAACGACTAACAGGAGACATACACATACAATTAAAGGTCCCATCATATAAAAGGTGTGCCCATGTGCACTAATCACTATTTTGGGAATCAAACATTATGAGAAAATTTTGTATTAATAAAACAAAGCTAATTCCCTGTATGTAATTAAGTACCACACCATGCATATGCATGGGGAAGTGGAAGTATAGCTCTACACATTCTTAAGTAGGCACTAGAAGGAAGGGAATGGTTAGTTTCATAGATCAGCCACTTTAAACGTGTGGAAAGAACTTGTACTAATTACATAGGAGGCTTGGTGGGTCCCAGGCTGGTTTGAATACTATGGAGAAAAAAAGCAAAGAGTTATGTTTTCTGAGAAATAATACAATACAGCCCCCCACTGAAAATCAACTTACTTTTCAGATTAACATATTCTCCTGAAACAACGGTTGATTTTCAGTGAACTACACTGTCCTAGAAGACAGATCCCATAATCTCTGCTATGATAAAAAGAAACATTTCTTGTCTCTGCCAAACCTGAATCCTGAATTCTCAGTTGTCCAGCCTGTAGCCCAGTCCCCATACTGACTGAGCCATACAAATTCTACATTAATTGAATAGGTAAAACAATTATTTACAATTCAGAAGCTTAATATTGTCATGTGTTAATAATTAGACATGGGGTGTGATTGATGACTGGATTCACTGAGCACTTACAATAACTTCTAACTACAGACCATTATCATGCTCTCACTGGTTTACGCATGCTAAAAACCACTCTAACTACAGCACACATAAAGTCTTCTATGTCTCCAGCAGTCATTATTTGGTAACAGCTCCTAGCAATGAATATTCCTCTACTTCCCTGTTCATGTCTCTGCTGGCTGGTTACTGTGTCATGGCTAACTTACTTCAAAGTCAAAGCAAAGTTATATTATGAAAGATGGTCAGTCGATCAGTCTGTCTTGGTATCAAGCCCCACCTGCGGCCCAAGACCCAGAATATTTATTACAGCACACAGCTGTGGGTTTGTTGTCTTGTTTGTCCTCGCTACATAGCCTTGGCATGAACTGCATAGAAGACACCACTTCCAACAGTTTTTCTACTGTTGCATACATATCAGTTGCCATGGGCATTTGTTCAGCATGTCATTGCCTAGCAATGGCCACATCAACGCATTCCACTATTCCTGGCTTGTCAGCTGTCATGTCACAATATAAATTTAAGTCAGAATTTCCTTCCCAGTAGTGGACTTAGTTGGTCTGCTCCAGGTATTATGAAGCATAATATTATAAGGGAAGGAAATGTCTTAAATATCTTCTCTTATTCATATGTTACACTAAATGTCTTCATGTTGAAGATGTTCATGTTCCATTTCAACTCATATTACTCAGGGAACAAACAATGGGATGCTACTGCAAAACAGAAGGAAGGTGCATAAAGATGATCAGAATATAGCAGTCCTATTATGAAACACTGGGGGCACATTGTAGCATAGTTGGTTGAGGTATTAAGCTACAAGATGGAAGGTCATGGGTTCAATTCCTGATGAGGTCATTAGATTTTTCAATCGACCTAAACTTTCCAGCCGCAATATGGCCCTGGGGTCGATACAGCCTCTAACAGAAAATAGTACCAGGAATCTTCCTGGGGGTAAAGGGTAGCCGGTGCATAAGGCTGACAACCTCATTGCCACCTGTGAGCCAACTGTCTAGAAAAATGTGGGAGCCTCAGCATCTCACAATCCTATGCGCCTCTACAGCCTGTTACAGGGACAGCTTTGCCTTTATAATGAAATATTCCATATATCACCTAGCAACATACTGCTGCAATTTCATTATTGCTCTCAAAATATTTTGAGCTGATTTTTGCATGTTTCAATTTCTCAGTGTTTAATTTATAATGTATTACTGATTGTTTGTTTTTATTAACTTTTATCATGTCCTTTTTTTTACTAAATGTACCATTTCTTATGGGACACAATGGAAATTCCAGTTTTTTGAGAAAAAAAAATATTATGGGAACCCTAGTCTAATGATAAATTACTGCCAGCATGATCATGTTCCCTCCACTTAAGAAAGGTACTTCATAACAAGCTAAGTAAGCATCAGTTTCTCTAGGAAGACCCTATTACATGGACTTAATTACATAACAATCAATGATTGTATAGAGTTTCAACTTGAGAGAGTATGAATGTTACAAATTAAATTAGAACAACTGACCTGCCACTGTTCCAGTTGCTGACTCAACTCAACCTTCTGTTGAATGGCTTCCATTAGCTGGCTGTTAGCCTGCATAACATCTATCCTAGTCTTTGCAAGTTCCACTTCCACTGTATTCTTCCTTGCCACAGCTGCATCACGCACCTCCCATGCCTTGCGTACCACTTCGTCCTTTGCAAGGTGGGTGTCCTCTAAGTCACCGCGTGCCCTGTCCCGCTCCTCTGTCATTCCCAACAGTTCTGCATCTCGCACACTCAGCTGCAAAAACATCCAAATGTTGTCATATAACAAAAGACAAATATTATCTTTCACTTAATGTATGAACAATACCGTATTTACGCATGTATAGGCCGCGTGCGTGTATAGGCCGCAGCACAATTTTCAGACAGAAATTATAGAAAAAATAATTTTCTTGAAATATTATTTCAGGAGTAGAACACTCTGTATTACTAATTATGAATATAATTTTTTTAAATGAAGTGTGATTTCGAATATTTCGAATATAAGCCGCACCCCAGTTTTCCTCTTCAATTTTTGGCAAAAAATGTGCGGCCTATACATGCGTAAATACGGTATTTAAAATCCCTAATCATTTTCTGTGTGTGACATAGAAGAATATAATGAAATTGTCTCCTGACACACTTAGTACTAAGCACAGTAAAAGGAAGAGCATTTAAATTAACTGCTCTGATATTATCAGAATGCGATTAAATAAAACATTGCAGCAAAGAGCCAGTATATACAACTGGTTTTAAAACTGTCTCACACCATGATCCACTTCCACAAAAAAAAAAAAATCAGAATGTACAAAGCAACATCTAATAATCTGTATTATACCCATTTTGTGAATTTCTGGTTCATGTGGTCCCCTTTCTTTCCTCCCGCCATACACCCCCATAACTTGGCTCATCTCCCTACACCTGAATCTTTATAAGTTGTTTAAAAATAATCACTACAACAGACTATAGAACATAACATCCTCCCTTCAGTTTTTGTGGGGTATTTGCGACCACAGTGCTGAGGGGAATATTTAGTCCTAAGAGACAGGAAATAGCAAGACAATGAAAAAAAAAAATCATAATGAGGAGCTTCATAATTTGTACTCTTTATCGAATACTGATAAGAGTGATCAAACCTAGGAGGATGAAATGGGCAGAGAATGTAGTATGGATGGGAAAGATTAGAAATACATATATAATTTTAATCAGGAAACCATAAGCAATGCAGATTACTTATGAGACCTAGGTAGTGATGAGGATATAATATTAAAATAAGTCTTAAAGAAATAGAGTGAAGATGTATACTGAATTCCTCTAATCCAGTGGCAGGATCTTATGAACAAGGTAACGGCACTTCACATCACGAAGGAATCTATCCATCGAGTTATTTACTTCATTTAAGGTGTTTAATGAAGTAGTCATTTATGTCACAGCGAAGTGTAATAGAAAATTAGAGCTGCTTGTAAGTATCAAAGTTCAAGCGGTTAGTCGCTGGCTTCCCACCACAGCGGCCCGGGTTTGATCCCGGGTCTGGTCAAGTGGGATTTGTGATGGACAAAGTGGTGCTGGGGCAGGTACTTCGGTTTCTCCTGCCAATCTTCATTCCACCAATTGTTCCACAATCACCCTCACCTATCATCTGGGGCTGGTACAATAGGCCAGAAGTGGGTGCAGTACAAGCGACTTGGTCCCACCCCACTAGCAATAAAAAAAGTATCAAAGTTATGAAATGTTACTATGGAGAGATATTACTGGATGCAGTATTACTTTTACCCAAAAAATACAGCCACTATGTGGATTTCTTCTGTTTATTATGGTGTGATTAAGTGTGGAGAATTAGATTAACACCCTGTTCTCAGAGTTTCTTCTTTATTTCAATTAGTATAAACTATTTTAGAGTATAATGGTATTTTAATGATTACGAAATCAAATCATTTCTAAATTTCAGGGTGCATATTCTTATAGCCGATTTTTTCCCTTAAACAGATGGCAACCATCATAATATGCAGTTGAACCCATTAACTACTTTGATCAGAAGTGTAATATTGTTCAGTTTCTATTTCATCATGCCTCTTTAATGTGGTAGAGATATTTATTTTTAACCATTCTCATTAATTCAGTTTCTTTATGAAGCTGGTAGTTCTGCAGTTATGCTTGAAGTTGAATAAATCTGTTACAGGAGAGAAGTCTGAGGGTCACCTAATGGTGTCCCTGGATAATGAACCAATGCCAGCAGCGTAACAACCTATTCCCTGGAAGTGCCTTCAAATATAAAAAAAAAACATTTTTCCCAAATAAACAAATACAGTTGCACCACCCATATCATCCATGGAACTATTTCAACTGTACAAGCAATATAATGTATAATTAGATGAGAATATGATCATCTAATTATACATTATATTACTTGTACAGTTGACACCAAGACTTACTGACTGACTGACTGACCGTCAGTCGCAATGTCACTTTGACTTTAACTTAACAAGTTCAGTGACTGCAGCAACATTCAAGTCAGTCATAAGCTGCAGGAGCAAACTGAAACCATGAGTACAGGAGAGAACAGGAGGTCAGCATGTGACAACTGGGCGTGTGATTTGAAGACTTTACGTGCGCTACAGTGCAATGGTATTGGGTGTGTGTGATTTAGTTCCTGTGTCATACATCCATGAATACTAGTGGATATATACTGAAGAGATCAGTGTGGTGTGATTGTTAATTGTGTAAATCAGCAAGAGTGTGATAATTATTTGTAGTTAAAACCTGTAGGTTGTTAATAAACCAAATTAACAATCCGAACTGCATCTCAGTCGCATTACCACTACACCACACTACTTAGTACACACTTCAACTTTTGTGTCTGTATGTAAATTTGTACTATAATATTTATGGTGTAAGAAATGTGTTATCAATATGTATTCTTCTTGGGAGCCACTGATATAAAATGAATTAAATATGAAGGAATTAAATTAATTATTTCATAAGTTCTGCCCTCCCCCCAAAGGAATAACTGAATGGTTTTTAAATAATTTCAATGGGGGCAGAAAAGGCGACTGCTGCCTATCAATGAAGATGGTAATAACTTTAATAGTTTTGTACCTTGCTAGTGAGCTCCATGACCTGCTCAGTTCTTCTCTTGAGCTCATCCTCTCGGTCATCAAGTAGCCTCTGCACCTTCTCCAAGTTCTCATTGGCTCGATGTAACTCTGCCTCCAGTTCCAGCTCCAGGTCAATACCACTGCTGGATGATGAACTGGGTCGAGACTCTCTCCTGCTCAGAACTTCCTGGATCAACCTGGACAGTTCCTTCACAACCTCTGACAACAGGCCAACCTGGCAATCAAGTGTCATTGTTTCAGAAGTTTATTATACTTACAAAAATCTCAGAAAATAATGTATGACCACATGATTCACATGTAACGTTCCTCTGAGGCTTTGCTCTGATCAACTAAATTATATTCTTTATAAGAGTTTCAGTAAAATTTAAATTTTTCTTTCTGTTTTTAAAACAGTTACAAGTACAATACAACATTGCATTCCATAAATATGAAGCACTTAACAAAAGAACATTTTTCTCAGGGTAACTGTCCTGTTTAATAAGACCCTGAATTCAAACATGATACTCAAAACAAATTCTGTATGCATGGAATGGCAAAATATGTTATAAATCAAAATAAACTTAACAATAACAATATGACGAATCTTTACACACCTTCAGTTTACTGGGAGATATGTCTTCACTAGGCATAGACTCCATGTCTGAACTTATTGAGTCTCCTCTGCTGTGGCGTAGTCTATCACAAGCCATTCTAAGCTGCTGATATGCTAATAGAACTTCCTTCCGGAACTGTAAACAGAAAACAGACATCATTTCAACTGGTTCTGGCATATTCTTAACCTTTTAAGTGCATTATTTTGATACTTACTACTCATAGAAAATTACTTGAAATGTTCCATAATAAATGTACCAAAATTATTAAATAACCTCTGTACAGGTATCTGTTGACCAACATGTAAACTAGCTGAACTTAAAAAGTACATACATTCTTCTGGGATGTGACACTGTGTAGTTTAATAATGTTTCGAGGGAACATGCTACCTAAAGGCTGGTGCACAGCTTATCAAAACATGTGTATGACTACACATGGCAGTTACAGTTTAGCCTGTAATCATCTGGTTTAATACAAGAAGTAGTACCACAAGTGAGCAACAGGAAAATGGAGGAAGAAGGTTCCTCTAAAGCACTGGTAACCATCTGTGAAACTACATGGTGTCATAAACAAGATGATTCTAGAAAGGTTATGGTAGAATGTAATTTTGAAATAGCCATGATCAGTGTTCAGAAGAAGTATTTTGCAAAATTTGCTTTAAGGTTATATAGATCCAAAAGAGATCAGGAAATAAACATGAATGGTAACTTGATACAGATTTGGAAGGTGTTCATGACCTACTTGAAGACGCTGTCATACAATCTACCTGAAGAGACAAAGAAAAAATATTAAAAATAGAAGTCATGGTATCTGGGAACCCAGCTAAGAGTTTGGGTACATATCAAATACAGGCACAGAATTATACTGTTATATCAGTTACCTCAGTGCCATACAATGGAAATCATGAATTCTATACTTATTTATCTTATTATAACCTAAGAATCAGGGAGCTCCCTGCATGCAACTTACCCCATCCAGTTGCTCGGAACTGTTGTCACTATGGAGTATCAGTTCAGATTCACTGCTAGCATCATCACACTCCATCTCATGCAGAAGTGAACGAGGTCCCGGAGAGGAACTATGGGCTGACAGTACCTCAATTCTCTCACCAAGTGAACCATTTGTGACCCGCAACTCCTCAAGCTCACGCTGAGCTTGGCGCAGCTGGAATTGAAAAGAAATAATACACCTCACAATGTTTAATAACATAATTATCAGTGCCAAATGAAAATGTATTGTAATTTTCGACTATTCACTTTTATTCATTTTATGATCAAAATTTTCTTTTGTAAACACCACAAAATCACGTGTAAATAATTTCCTTGCACTGAAATGCCAATTAGATATATGCTACATGCAGCCGAGGTCACCCCTTTGTGAGGATCAGCCAAGTTTTAATAAACAAATGACCTCTCAGGAAAGACATAATGCAACAAAAGAGATAAGGCAGTTCAGAAATAACAAATCTGATTTTAATACTCATAAAATAATACCTGGAGTTCTTGTCCTCGAGCTTGGTGTTCCAACATGACAATACGGTCTGTAGCTTCATCAAGAGCTAAACTGAGGCTCTCTCTCTCACTTAATAGTGACTGCAACCTCCGCTCTAGTTCACATTTCTTCTCAGACATGAGGTGTATCTATGCAGGGAATGTATAAATATGTATTAGTTTGAGTTTCATGTAATAGTCTCTGAGCCTGGAATCAAAATGTTCAACACATTAACAAAAGGGTCTTTTTAACCTGAGTTCCACAGAATTTAAAGTACTGTAAGCATCTCTAAATACTTCTGAGTAATGTACTATTTAATAATAATGGTAGCAATCTCAACACTATAGGCTGGGCCTAGAAATAATGTACGTTGCCCAATGAGCAAAATATTGTGGCTGGCAAACACAAAATTATTACATGCCATACACTTTGTGTATAATAAATTTTGTAAATTATACCACAAAGTTTCAGCATCTAACTATTCATTTGTAAATTACTGGTAACATTTATGAAGAGCTTGTGCAAGCATAAACATTGATGCACATTGCAACATTTTAGTGTTCCTAAACCAAGAACAAGAAAAAATCCAAAACCTAATTTATAAGTATATAAATTATGGGTTGTAAATAAAATAAGATTAAAACTTGCATGTAAGTCTTTCTTCACATTTATCTGTCTGGTCCTCTTCTAATGCACCTAACTTCACATGCATAAACACATACACTCTCCCCCCCCCCTTTTATTTTATACTGCTGCAGTATTTGACATAAGATTATAAAAGACCTGCAATTCACTTGTTTTTTGGGGGTAACTTCAGGGCTTTCCACATTCATCATCAGTGTTCTGAATCTGAGGGGAGTGAAATTTGGGGTGCAATACAGTATTATTATGTATATTACTCCTGACCTTAAGCACCACAACATAAAGGCATATAAAGGAAGAGCAATAAAGCTCCATACATTCTCAGTATTGACACTAGATGGAAGTGAAGGGTCAGTTTTCTCTACTTACCATATACATGATATTTATGACTTAAGTTGAGAAATTACAAGTAACCTGAAGTGCTCAAGCATCAGTATGAATGTACTGTCTGGAATGTGGATATGTACCTCATCTCTAAGCACCTCAAGGCTGCTCACATGGTCCTGAAGACTGGACTTTTTGAGATTGCACTGGTCTCGCAGGCCTTGAAGCTGTGCTGTCAGCTGTTCTTCTTGACGACTAGACTGTTGCACATAAAACAAGAAGACTTTCTCATTTAACTCTTGTTATAAATATCCAAAAATATGCATTACATATGTGACTGTAATATGTTATATGGAGATACAGATTATTAAACACTTAAGTTGTATTTTTTTCGGTATTTAGAATGAATATTTTTCTTTATGATATGGGTCATAAATGCATGTAATCTGTATTGTGTAATATTTTTAAGCTAGGAACATCTGATAAATGAAAATTCGACTGGAACAAAAGAATATTCTGTTCCACAGAATTTAAAAAAAAAAAAATAGATTTCACTGTATTTTTACAGATGGTAAGAGACAAGTCCCTTCTATGCTTTTAATTAATCTCTTTTATTACATACACTAGTAAAATTGTCACTCACTCACTCACTCACTCACTCACTCACTCACTCACTTGCTAATTCATGGAGCTGAGCCCTTCTTGAGAAGCCGCTAATTGTGCAGCTACTCAAGAACTTCCCAGCATTTTGTTGAACCCAACGGTTCATTACCGTATTCACAAGAGGCCTCCACTGGTCTTTGCCCTCAGCCAGATCAATCCAGTCCATACCATCCCATCCTACATCTCTCAGGTCCATTTTAATATTGTTCACTCACCTACGTTTTGGTCTTCCTAGTAGTTCCTTTCCTTCTGGTTTTCCAACCAATATCCTATATGCATTCCTCATTTCCCCATTCATGCTACATGCCCTGTCCATCTCATCCTCCTTGACTTCATCGTTCTAATTATACTTGGTGAAGAGTGCAAGTTATAAAGCTCTTCATTATGTAGATTTCTCCAACCTTACATCACTTAGCCCTCTTCGATCGAAATGTTCTCCTATATGTTTTATAGATTTTTCCCACTGGCAATGATTGGAATGCATGTTGTACATGGATATGCCAGAACTTGTTTGATTCTTGTGTTATTTAATGAAGTCTTACAACTGCTTACATCACAGAACATCAAATGGTAAGGATGATATATTGTAAAGCATGTGGAAGGATAGCCATACAATGTTTATTATCTTGGTGTAGAGTTGATATGTCTTTCCTTAAGATTTCAAATTGTCCATCAAAAATTTATAAGAGTTTCCTATTGAAATTTTAACAGGCTATGCCAATAATCTAAATAAATCACATGTCAATAATAAAACATTTCTATGTGTTCAACAGGATATATGATCTTGGACATGAAAGGAGGTTGATAACAACTGAAACCAAATAGATGTAATTTTAATTAAATAAAATCTGCTTGAGGAGAGAGTCTCTTAACAAGATTAATCCCAACATTCTTACTTCTTTGAGCTGATTTGTGAGCCGCTGGTTCTGCTCTGTCAGTTCAGCAATGAGAGTTGCTTTCTCCCGCTCAGTCTGTTTAAGGGCTGACTCTCGTTCTGCTAATGTTTGATTAAGCTCCCTGATGTCTACTTGAAGCTCAAGCAGTCTTGTGTCACATTCTGACTGTGTAGACTCAAGCTTTCGTCTCAAGGAATGTCGGTCTTGCTCCAACAGCTGTAAAATAAAAGGAATTAACATCAGTAAGTTTTCTTCTTGTTAGATTTGAGGTTCTCACTTGGGTGACTGTGGAGGGTACTGTCTACTTGGTTCTAACAGAATGTAGTTCAGAGACATGGTATTAAAACCAAGAAGGATATACACTTAATTTTCTTATTTCTAAACAATTATGAAAACATGAAAAATGCAACATTAATTTGGTTTAGATCAAATTAGCATCCATTGTTTATCTTCTGTCAAATTTGCAACACTTTTACATTCTACACTTCAACACTACATGTTTCGTCCTCAAACGGCCAGCTTTAGGTGTTTTTATATTACAGATATTTTACTAAAACTGTGGTTTAGTTCGCTTTAATTATTATGTAAAGAAAGCAAGCACGTGGCACTATCATGTCTACGTGTGAGTGAGTGTGAGTGCATGTGTTCAAACTCTTTCACAGGCAACTTAATGATTTAAATGAAACTTTGTATAAATACAGTTCCAGCAGAGGCCTCTATGTTCATAAATCCGAATTTCCCATAATCAGTACTACGAATTTAGCAGCCTCATTAAAACCAATACTACTTATTTATTTATTCATGGAGCTGAGCCCTTCTGGAGGAGCCGCCAATTCTGCAGATACTCAAGAATTTCCCAACATTTTATGGAATCCCAAGGTTCCTTACCATGTTCACAAGAGCCATCCACTGGACTCCATCTTGAGCCAGACCAATCCAATCCATACCATCCCATCCTATTTCTCTAAGATCCATTTTAATATTGTCCACCCACCTACACCTTGGTCCTCTCAGTGGCCTTAAAAACAATACTGCTGCCACATAAGAAGTTGAATTTAAAATTTTGTATAATGAATACGAATATCTCATTACAATATCTAATGTCAAAAGCACCTGAACCTATGAACTTATGCAAAAGCTGTGTGATGCCCCATATTACCTAGCAGAGATCTGTGCTTGTCCCCCCCCCGCCGCCACTCTCCTCAACACAGTACTCACTACTCAATGCCCGAAATTAAGAAGTTCAGAATATGACTGTATCTTAGGAATAATATTTACAAAACAAGTAATAAAAAATATGATCCATGTTGTTACAGGTAAATTAAAATCAAGTTCTCTCTGTGCCTACACATTATATCAGGCATCTGTATATGTGGCGTGTAGACAAATGTCTGCTCTAATGGACTGGATCCCAACAGCCAGTCTGAACAAGGCAGCGGAGACAAAAATGTTTAAATGAGATCTGGTAATCACATTCAATACTACATAGTGTCATAACGCAAAGAACCACAACCTGAAGAAGAAGAAGCCCCACTCCTACCAGAAAATGAATTGTGATCATCCAGTCTGCAGCTGGGCACATTACTACCTGAACAGTTATGTCTCTACTTATTTCTTACAGGACTTCCTGAAAGACAATAGCATAACATTAAGAAGTATGAACTGGAGAGACCAGGGACGAAATGGCCATGATGGAAGACAATGAGACTTCAGTCAGGATGACAGGCCTTGGAACCTCATTTTAAATTGAAGTCATGCCATTAGCCCAGACAGTGATATTTTTGTGGTATCATAAAACAATTATTTCACTTTGCAACACATGTTCCATTGTTTCCAGTTGACTTGTCATTAAGTAAACACTGATATTCAGTATCTACACTATAAATGATTACCCAAGTATGCCAGATAATATGAGATATCAGTCTGAATCCAAAGTTGTTAGAATACTGAGTCCTTGATCAGGAAGGATGCAGAAGGACAGGAACTAATTTTATGTACCTATATTCTAATTACATCTGGTAGGCAATGATCACTTCCCTCCCTGCTCTCTGGCTGTAGTTTACAATTTTCTCATTCAGTAGGCTTATATTATATAACATCTGCAGGAGAAAAAAAAATCAAATCCAATGAAAATTAATAACAGAGGCATCAAAAGAAGCAGTAACGATCTGTTTTAAGGGACTATGCTGAAATTCACCATCAGGGAGGTATCAGGAGAGCCATTAAGAGTCTCAAGGCACTTGGTCTCTGGTAAGAGAATCAACTGAGTACCTTCACAATGCGAAGATGTATTTTTATGTAGTTTGCACTCTTAGGCCAGATAAACTCTGGGGCTGTGGTTTCAAATTCCTCTCAAAACATGCATGTTTATTGGGAATTTCTATGCTCTCCTTTGAAAGTAAAAGCTTTACAGTAGACTGATCCTAATCTAAAAAAAATATTGTCATCTCTCTCCATAGGAATTAGAAGAAACTTCTGTACACTTATGATGCCAACATTCAAACCAGACTGCAGTAACAAGTTGAATGAGACAATTCAAAGAAAATATGCAGTTCTATATATAACAAATGACAAAGAGATTGGATACCTCTTTGACTACAGTTTCCTGGTTAATAATCCATGTGCCAGTAACCATATTAATTTCAAGGTTATAAGACAAGGAACTGCACTGGGTTGATTCCGATTATATCATGATGTTTAGTACATCACTGTGATGATTCAGAACTCTTGCATAAACTTCAAGGCCTGTTTTACAACATCAAACAAAAGCAGAAGTGGATGGAGTGTCATAAATTATACATGTTAAAAAGTGAAATGTAAACCAGAACCAAACCTTCAACTTTTTAAGTGTAAACGATTAAATCCTTAAAAAACTTTGATTTATATAAGAAAGACACTTCCTTTTTCTTGCTATTTTTGTGATATGACTTTTCTTATGAGACAAAGTACATTATAAGTTTTGTTGATGAATAGTCATGTGACAAGAAAGTTGTCCAGCAACCAGCCATGACACTCATTGAAAATAAAACTTAATAATCATGGCCATAAACCTCCCATCAGAATTATAAAATATAATCCTGTATTACAGAATGACCATGGTAGTTCAGTTTATATATAAAGCATTGCCTATGGACTGGGAAGCCAGGATTTGATTTCTACTAGAAACAGAAATACAGTCAAACCCCTATTTAAGCTTACTTTAGGGAGAGTGAGACAACACTTAATTTAGGAAAATCTTTAACTGAGGAAATTTAACACTGAGATTAACGACATGTGTCCATTGAAATTGAACATCTGTTAATTTTTCCAGCCACACTATGGCCCTGGGGTCAATTCTGCATCTAACAGAAATGAGTACCAGGAACCCTCCTAGGGATAAAGAGTGGCAGATGAGTAAGACCAACAACCTCACTGCCATCTATTAGCCGACTGTGTAGAAAATATGGGGGCCTTGACATTGTGGGAACATCCCACATACTAACATGGGTTTCGCTGGTCTAACAGACAGCACTCAACTCCTAGTCAATATCATATTGCTGCCAACGCTCATATTTATACAGCACTCCCTGTCCAGTCCACCTTTACATCATAGCGCGTGCTAGCCAATCATTACTCCCAATCGCAATGGTAAGTTTAAGCTCCACCCAGCAAGCATGGTATAAAAGGCATAGGCATAGGCAGCTGTTCCTACCAGTGCATGCAGCACCACATCACCAGCCGGACAAACCAGTTGAACAGCCATAAAGACTCGGTCTACTACAAAGGCGCAAATTCTGCCAGCGCACTCACGTCGGAACAAACTGCCTTTTTCAAGGCCAGCCAACTTTTGAACATCGACATTCCACATAGCTTCACATCTATTCTGTACATTCAATATATACAATTTAATATATACAATTGTTACAGTTTTACGTGGTTGTCTTTTAGAACATCGACAATCCCACAACATCTCACAACCCTATGGGCCTACACAACCTGATACAGGGATAGGTTTTACTAACTAAAACCAACTCCATGAAGTTGAGTCCTTCTTGGAGAGCCATCAGTCACTCTGCTATTCAAGAATTTCCTGACAGTTCATGGAACCCAAAGGTTAATTACCATGATCACAAGAACCCACCATTGATCCCTGTCCTGAGCCATATGGAAACATTAAAAGAGGGAAGACCTTAAATCAAGGTACACCTAACAAGAGTTCCACTTCATTCAGTGCCAGTATTAGAATCCACTCCATAACATCATTTCAAGTTACATTTTAGTTTTTATTTTATCAGATGAACAACATCTGACTGTAAAATAAAAATGAAAATACAATTATAAATACTTAGCTTTGACACATCATAAACATCTCAGGAACTTACTGAGTGTCTTTTTCTCAAGTGTGACTAGAGTGATGAAGTGGCATGAGATTATTGCTAACCATTTCAACTAGTACTCACAGGTGATGCTACGTATGTCAGGTGGAATCAGGCATATATAAGCATCTCCTGCAAATGTCGAAAGATGTACAATGGACAAACCAGATGCTCCATTGAGACCAGAGTAAATGAACACCATCAAAACACCTAACTCTCTAAGTAGGAGAAATAAAAGGTGGCTGTACACGTAAGCAACCAAGGTCACAACATCTCATTTAATGAGAACAGAATTCTGGCCAAGAAATATAGATGGAGAGATCAGATCATAAAGGAAGTGACTGAGTGTGATCTCCACCCCAATAACATGAGTAGGAACGAAGGATTCTCTCTTAGCACGTTGTAGAAGCCTCTCATTCACACCCTGACAGACTGAAAGATGGTTCACTGTAGGGGCAAGACAATCTCATCCCCATGACACTAAAGAGCAGTTTCTTATAGTTCTAGCTCAATGCTCCCCATTGGCTCATGCAAGGCCCCATCCCCCCCCCCCTTTCCTCTGCTGTGTTATGAGTGACCATCATCCATGCCACATTTCTGTGACCATGAGAGGTTACTTTCTCACAATTCTGAAACACTGTTTTTATTGACCTGTACAGGGCTTTTCCTCCCTCCCTCGTCCTTGTGTCATCCTGCCTATTTCACAAATCTGAATCACCTCAACCCTGAAGATGGAAGCAGCATATTCCTACAAAATGTTGGAATCTCATCCAAGGCCACAGGGTGTCACAACCCAGATGCACACAATCTGAAGTTCCATTTCCATGAAAAAAATATGCATTTTTTAAATACTATATACATTCATTTAGAAATATATTATTAAAGGTAAATGTTCCTGTGCTTAATTAACTAAGCAATTAAGCACCATCCCATGAAGATATACAGATAATTGAAGGTATAGCTCCATCATTCTTGATCTCAGCACTAGGTGGAAGTGAATGATTAGCTTCACATGCTCCTGCCACTTTATCTCCAGGGAAGAAGCTACCAGTACACTTTGGATAGCGTGCTCAAGAACCAACGTGTATGCCATGAGGAGAAATTTCTTGCCCCTGCCACGAATTGAACCCTGATTCTTCTGCTATCTAGCCTCTGGTCTGTCACTATGCTGGCTCTAAATTACAAATAATAAAAATTAATTCTATGGATTAAGGTAAAGGTGAAATTTTCCTCATTTCCTGGAAAAATGTTTATATAAGGAACAGAGATGATGCCAACTTTCACTTAAACAATTGTACCATCTTATTATCAAAATCTTTTCCTTTGTGCCATCCATCAGTTTTGCTTTTCCTTATTGCTGAATATATTCTACATATAACATTCCTTTAACCTACAGATTATTTTCTAGTAGGTCATAATAGGCATAATTCTTTTGTTTGTCAGAAAATGTATGATCACAGCCAGGAAGGAAGTAAGCATTCTAATTTTGAAGTAACATTTATGTTCAGAATTACTTCCTGCAGTTCATTCCCACAGGCATTGTCTCAACTTATAATTATAACAGAAAGCAGACTTTCTGCTCTTTTAACTTGAAGAGAATGTGGGACACTTCTATGCAACATTTGTGAGCTGACCTCAGACACATTTCTGCTACTCATCAAGGTCACTGGAACTCACCTGCCAGCTGTTAGGTGACATAATAATTTACAATAGTACTACAACATTATCAGTCCAAAGTACAACAGTACCACCAAGGTAATTTTTGTAGATTATAATTATCTGTTCTTACAAATCCAAAAATCTGTTTCAGATGGACCTAGTTTTTACCAAGCGTGACTTAAATGTGATGAGAATAAAGTTACCCTTGAAATTAATACGCATATTATTCTCAGTATGTACATATTTATCTCATTACTGTATTTAGGTGGACAATAGAAAATGTTTAACACTTCAATAAGCACATAATGAATGTTATGTACCAATTTAAACTGGTCCACTTTCGTTCAAGAATATTTGTATAATATACTATATACAGAGGACTGAATAAGCCCTGAAGCTTACCAAATATGACACATACCAAAAACCTGTTTAGTGAACACCAGTTCCTTGTTTCAAATCCCAGTCAGGACTAACACTCTTTACAGAGTTTCCATCAGTTACTCAGATAAATTCAGGGACATTACCTTAAAACAGACTATGGCTCAGTCATCTTGCATTCTTTAATTAAAAATCTGTAATAGCTTCCTTAAGAAATGCATACACTTAATTAGTGAAGGATAGCAGTTTTTGAGTGAAAAAATAAATTATTTTGGAAAGGATATCAGCTTCTATGAAAGCAAAATACCCTGCAATCTAANTCAATATTAAATACCGACTATTTCACAGATAGGTTCTTCAGCTTACAGTAATTTATAGCATGCAAGCTACAGTCAGAACATCTCTCTTCTGCAGTTAAAATAGCCATGTAACAAACAACACCAGAAAATACTATGTATGTACAGTTATCCACCATTTAGAATAATTTATATCAAATTATGAAGAAACAACGGGGGGAATGAATTTAACATACAAAGGGGTAAAATTATTAAAATTATAATTAATTTTTAGCTTGTTTCCTTAGTTTAACATCCTTCAATTTTTTTATAATAAATGCCCTGATAAAACACCCTGACTAATGTGCTAATTCTCTTATTTGTAATGAGTTAAAAATGGCAGACAGGAATAAAATATTATTTTGTGTTCTATATTGAAATGTTTGGTCATTTTATATTATTTATAAAAAACTCTAGATTTGAACAGTGTCTCCTGGGTTGTAACAGGGCATACTACTCAGCAGTACAAACCAGAAGACCTACTATTCAAAGTTACTGTCGTTAGGGTTATGAGAGCCTCAGATCCAACATAAATTATATTTGTTGATCATTCAGAATACAGTATTAACTGATATGTATTAGGAAGAAATGCAGAAAGCCACAAAATGCAAAGGGGGGGGGGAGAACATTCTTATACTTCTTCAAATATTTCTCCTATGGCTTGAGACAGCTATGAAAATCCCAATCAGAACACCTGACCTCAGTGCAGAATTGAATTCCTGATAATGACACAGGCCACTAGCCTGTTATGACACAATCTGAGCATTCCATTACATAATTTACAAGTCACAGGAGTAAATAAGAAGTGAAGGCAAATAGCAGTTGAATGAAGCTGGAAGTGTGTTGAATCTTATGCATGAACATGCAACTGTTTGGAGTACTACTTTAAATCAACAGAACTATTCTCACTTCTGCATCAACAGTGTAACATAATGATGCACAGTTTTTATGAGATTATTTCTCCAGCCACATTTCCACATTTTAGATGCATTTCAAATATTCTGTTGCTAATACAGGACATGAGTAATAACATACCTCCTTCTGTTCTTCAAAAGTGGAATTCAGTTTCATGGTTTTGATTGATGTGTGAAAGAGATTGCATATATGCTACTTCTCAAAGAAATGTTTCTCATTCTTACATGATTCAGTGAGTTCATGACATTAAAGTTAATATATGTATCTCCTATATCCATTCTATATAAAAATGTATTTTCTCTTATGATCTACAGGATCGTTCTACACAAATCAATCCCACAGCTTAAATAGTTTAATTTGTGGGGTACATGGGGAAGAGGAGATTTAAATAAAATTATCCATAAATATTTGAAAACAAATTCTTTGTAAGAAGCAAAATTTCTGTAGAAGGAATATAAAAATACTGTGGCATATTTGCGTAAAGCAAGAACTATGGAGCCAGAGAAACAGCCGTTGCTTGTAAACGGCTCTGAAAAAAAATTGTTTCTAGCCAAAGGCCACGAAACATAAAACAGATCGACATCCACTTCTAGGCAACAGATTCTTAATAAGCAACAATAGACAGCTGCTGCAAGGGAACGGCTTGGTAAACAAACTCCATAGGCAATGGATACGAGAATGAACAGTGTTGTCTATGCAGGCCATGCTGAGGAGTTATATGGAAGACAACTGGGGCTGTAAAGAAGGTTGTGAAGAAAATGGACAGGTGGAGGAGAGCTGGAAGGCAGCCACCAGTCAGAGAGGACTTGAGTGTGAAAACTGAAGAATCTCCAGTTTTAGAAGCATTGCTGAAGACACAGCAGACTGGGAAAGACTTAGTGTGTTCTCTGGTGATTTGTAAAGTATGGAGATTAGCAATGGCAATTACTTGTAGTTCTGAGTTGTGTGTATAAGTGGTCAATATATGCAACATCCAACCTAAAAACTCTATCGAGGATCACACTCACACTACATGGCAATATTGATTTTTAAGCAGGTCACAGAATTTTTATAATATGTGCGATGATTATCATAATTATCAGGTCATATTTTACATGCACTATCATTTATATCCACACCCACATTCAAACATTTTAATTTCTGTCAGCCAAGCTTTTGCTAAAGTGAACTGCTTCACCTTACAGACTTGAGAATATTTTGCAGAATTATATTGGCATTAACTGACTGTCCCTTTGGATAATCCATCAGTCCTCTCTTAATTAAAAATCATGTTTTTAGTATGACTGAAAATCTACATCCAAATTTGTTCAAATTATCTGTGGTTTGTGTTATTTCTAGCTCTTATTAATGCAGTTATGGGAACAACGCTGCAACATACAGCAGGACACTCAGGCATATAAAAAATCACATATTAAATGCAAAACCATACATACATTTTCTACAGGTATATGGATAACTGTGCACATAAGGTGCACAAGTAACTTTAAGTACACTAATAAGGACCACCCTGATTCCTTTCACAACATACATACAGTCTACATTTGTACAGTTAGCACAGGCACGTGGCTTAACAAAGAGCAGCAGTTAATAGTTCAAAATGAATTATTCTGTATTTTGTGTTCACAGACTGTTCACCTACGAGTATATTGCTATCCAAAATATTCTACTCTGAGTCAACTTCTTCTGATGCTATAATTACATGAAGAAAACATCTAAGTAAAGATGTAGGCAGCATGTTCCTCCAAAATGCTGGTATCAATCTAACAAACTAACACGGGGTAGCACCACAGAGGACTGTCCTCATAACAAGTTGTTCAAAAGCAATGGCAATGTACAATAAAATACAACTGCACCACAGAATAAATTGGGACCAGAAGCAATGCTATCTAAATCTCCTGCAGCTTCCATGCCAAATTCCCTTTACACTTATATGGTAAATATGGAGACAGTATCCAAAATTTGTCATATGTTATCATGACCACTGCCATTAGCAGTTATGTAGACTTACTATGTGAAGATGTAGGGGACTAAACATGGAATGGCCTTTATTCTTTGCCTGAATTGGCTGAATTCGGTTCCTAATTGGTATTGCAAGTAAATAGCACCATATTCCTTACCAAGAGAAAAAAAATTAAGCATAATTGTTCACATCAAAGAGAAATAATGGTGCTTTCAAAATATGTCAAGAAAGTGGTCTCAAAAATATTCTGCTTTCCATGATAGTAATTTCTCTTCAAACAGTACATGAACTGTACTGATGAGGAACTCATTCCTCATCCCATAAAATTCTCCATAAGCATTATCACCAGTACAGGCACAATGGGACATATGGAAGCCGATGTGCCAAGGGGACCTAATATGGATTCCACCTCACACTATATGAAATCTTAACTATTGTTATCTACTGTAATCTATTGTAAACAATCTTAGATATTGTAGCTTTATTCTCTTATTGTAATCAGCCAATGTACAGTAACTGACTTGTCCTATATCATTTAACAATGATCTATAGAGATGAAATAAATAAATAAACTGTCCAATATTCAGAACATCAAACTTTTAAGCACAGATTAAAAATATGGAAAGGGAGAACTTTTGCTACTTTATCTCCCCTTCCCATCACGACGTGATATTACTGAACTTGGTCACTTTCACTATAAATTCTATCAATTATAATACATGTCTACTCTATTATTTATCCCATAATTAAATAAACGAAATCTCATAATTCTGACATGTTGTAAACCCTCAAGATTCTGAGCCAAAGCTCAAAAGTGTAAAACAAAATTTAATAGATATAAAGAACTAATTGTCTAATATTCAATACATCAAATTTTTAGGTACAGACTAAAAATCATGGAAGAGAAGCGTTTTTGTTATTTTATCTCCTCTTCACATCATGACATGATATTACTGAATTTGGTCACTTTCACTTTAAATTCTAATACATAGATACTCTATGATTTATTCCATAATTAAATAAATTAAGTAAACCTCAATAACCTCTATAACTACGTACCACAGACCTTCTAGCACAATGCATGTACTGTATATATACAGGAAGCTGTGTGATAATGCCTCAGGTGTGCATGAGAATATGCCAGATTGATGGACACCTCAAGGAATATCGCAGCATCTCAGCACTTGATAGCACAATGCATGCTGTAATGAAGTTTCTGCCTGTTAACTTTAACAGTCTGAATAATTAACAGTTTAACAAGCTCAGGAACAGAATACAATTGTAATTTCACGTTCTCTGCACCCACGTATTTTGTTTTGAACAGTTAGATTGCATCTAAAGGCATACGGATTCAGGAAAAAAGAAAAATTAGCAATTCAATTCAGAGTGATAAAATACAAATACAGTATCAGCAATTAGCATATAACGGTCAGTTCATTTGTCCAAGGTCAGATTATTTGAGATAAAATTAAAATTCGAATTTCTGACATAATTATCCTTGTTAGTTTTACTTTCATAACCATATAATATGGTCATTCTCTTTTTAATTTTATACTGACAATGTTATAAATATGCGAAACTTCTTTTCTACAAACTCACCTCCAACTAGTGCCGAGGTCAAGAAAATGTGGATCTATACATCCACTCCCCCATACGTCTTCATAGCATAATGCTTAATTAGTTAAGCACTGGGACAACTTTACCTTTCACCTTACCTTTTATATTAAACACCTTCTTGCTACCTGATGTCATCTTTTTATATCCACATAAAAAATAAAGTACTTCATTTATACGAATATACGGAAAGGATTTACAAAAACACATCCAAAATGACTAACTTGCTGAACCCCAACCAGAAGATGTAAGAGACCAAAAATATGGTGACCCAAAAGAATTCATAAATCAATGGAAGAGAATTTATAAGAAGGAGACTGAAATGTTCAGTAGTTATGGGGTAATAGTATGGGAATCTATAAAAATGGAAAACTTAAAAGATTTCTTTCACATATTTTATATGGTATTTCCCCATTTACAGAAACAATTATGGAGAAATAGAAAGCTATTTACTGCAAGTTAGTGTGACTATAACGAGAACTACAGAATTAAATTTTGACTGTAAAGTGCAATATTTTCAGTGATGTGGGGGCTGTGTAATATGGTAGGAGTTTACTGATATTCATCTGAAACTTTGTTAAACTTCTACCTGACTATATGACATCACATCACAGAAGATAGAGCTCTTCACAGTCACCGCTATGAGAACCCCAGATCTAACACCCTTGGATCATTTTAAAATGCTTAGTGTCCAAAATTGTAAGGTGAGGAAAAGTGGAACTCTGCAAAATCACTTTCAATCAGTTAGATTTAGTTCTGTATACACAAACACACATATACACATGTTACTGTTGATAAGATGTAATTTTAATTAATACTATATCATACAAGTAAAAGGTCGAACAGCAGTACATAGTTTTAGTACAAATAAGAAAACTAAAATTCTGTTTGAAGTGAAGCAGCTGGGAATAATCACAGTGAATACTAATGCAATATGGGTCATCATTAAGTACTTGTATATACTCCACTATTGCAGTTTAATTTTTTCTTATAAATCAATAAGATGATGACAGGATATGGAATATAATCATGTAGCTGTACTTTTTTCTCACATATATATAGATAAAGCTAAAGAGTATATACTTGTAAATCAAAGATATTTAAATGTAATATCTTATCTTACATTATCTTATCTGGCATTTTGTAATCAAGAGTGTACATGTTTATTAACTTATGTGTCATATGATGAGTCACCTACACTCTCAGATATGAAAGTTCAACTACTGAACATCCTGATTCTAAGTGATTAGCTTATCCTGTAACCAGGATGAGGTTATTTGATTTCTTCATTTGGCAGATCACATTTTTGATCTAATGTTTTTTTTCATATGTAGAATAGCAAAGTTAAATGCAAAGGTATATATTGCTAAATTTAATATCTATAATTTGATGTTACTGGAGTTGGGTTAAAGGTAAAATTGTTCCTGTGCTTAACAAATTAAGCACTATGCCATGAAGGCATAGGGGGCCATGGATATATAGATCTACATTTTCTTGTTAATGCAGTCAGTATAGTGACTTGCTACTGGTTGGGTGGCAAAGGGGTTAGAGTTCAAGTCCCGGTATGGGAAAGATATATCTGCTCTCCACGCTGTCCAGACCAGTTCTGGGGTGCACCCAGCCTCCTATCCAATGGGTACTGGAGGCGATTTCCTTGAGGGGAGAGGGGGAAGCGGCAGGAGCATGAAGCTGATTGGTCACCTCCAACTAGTACTGAGATCAAGAATACGTGGATCTTTATATCCACTATCCATATGACTTCATGGTGCAATGCTTAATTTGTAGTTAAACACAGGGACAACTTTTCCTTTAAATTGATGTTACTTGTTTAGTTTCTCATATTGTACAAATATTATAACAAATAATTTCCATTTGCCATACATTTTCCAAAATCTGACACAGTTCTGAAGAGAACATCTTTGACCTAAGATATTGTTTCATTTAATCAATAAAAGGATACGAAAATCAACTTCATCAGTGTACATGATTCAGTTCTCTACAGTAGAAACACCGTTTCTAATCAGGTATGGAAAGTGAAACAATCGCATGTTGGAAATCATTAACTGAATTTTCGAAGTCCACTAGGTCAATATACATCCCAGTAATCTCTACCTGTATGCAGGCCACTTTGGAAGCTTCTGCTGTAACCCCTAACACACCTGCTGGCAAAGAAAATAAATTGTCTACAAATAATTTTCCTTTCTGGGTAGCCATGTTATTAACTAAGTAATTTGGCCATCTAAGAAATATTTATAACTGCCTTTTTCTTTATAGTATTTTCTTTCTTTCTTTCTCATTGATCACTGAAGGTCAAGGTGAACGAGATAAGATAATCAAACTCCATGTTTAAATACTGCTCGTGGATTTTTGCGTTCAATATAACATCTGTGAATATTCACAAAACATGAAAACAACAACAATTCAATTCAATTCAATTCAATTCTTTATTATTAATGTGCCGAGTCAACAGCCGCAAGGCCAATTACAGACACAGCACAGTGCAGAAGAATGAATGACATTATACACAATCTTATTAAAAGTCGAATAAAAATTACATGTTACACTTGAAGAAATAATAATGAATAAAGTGAAAGAAAACAAACAAATAGTTGATAATTATGACAGTAATAATAAGTTCATTATCATTAAACTAAGTGTTATTACGAATTCAGGATTGAAACATAAATTAAACATAAATAATAATAATAATAATAATAATCATAATAATAATAATAATAATAATAATAATAATAATAATAATAATAAATTTCGAAAATATTTAACAGTATTCAGACGTTCAAAAACGTCTCTTATCTTACAATTTGAATTAATATTAAAAATCGGCTCAATTATATGTGGTTAGGAAGGCGCCAGAAAAATATACCACGGGCGCCGCGTTGGATAGGGCTGGTCTACACCATTAAGTGGCAATGATGCACCCTCATTCCCAAAGTGCACAATATTTGGGTGTTTTGATTTTGTAATGTACAGTTCTGTCCAAATTTAATATTTTAACAACCTCTAAATAAATTTAAGTTAGGCTACGTCATGTTTTATCCAAATATATCCAACTATATCCTTGTTTTTGAAGGTTTGCTACAACATCCTTTTTTTCACATGACTCAAATCCTGAATTTAAACCAGACAGCAAGAGCAATTTTCACTTTTCCTAAACTTCTTTCATGGGGGAAGTATTAAATATGATTTGATGTGTGTCTGAAGTTACAGAGATGTAACAGAAATGGAGTCGGGTCAGCAAGCATAGTGTGAATCCGAGTATGAAGGTTCCACTCTCTTGTCTCTTGAAAATAACGGGGTCCTGCATATAAGTGAACACAACTGCTCAGACATGCAATTATTTCATATCTTTTTCTTAAACATTAAACATCATTTGCTCTCAGGTTAATGGCAGATATGGATGTTTACAAGGGGCACACGGTAGCGTAGTTGGTTGAGGTACTATGCTACAAGCTGGAAGGTCGCGGGTTCAAGTCCCGATGAGGCCAATGGATTTTTTTCAATTGACCTAATCCTTCCTGTCGCACTATGGCCCTAGGGTCGACCCAGGCTCTAACAGAAATGAGTACCAGGAATTAATTAAATAATTTTCCTGCGGAGTAAAGCGCAGCGGGCGCGTAGGGCTGACAACCTTACCGCCATCTTTGAGCCGATTGTTTAGAAAATGTGGGACCCTCAACGTCTCACAACCCTATGGGCCTTCAAGGCCTGTTACAGAGATAGCTTTAATTTTAATTACTTTTTTATGGATGTTTACAATAATCATGACTCTTACATTATTCAATGTTAAAATTGTGGCATTATTATTGTGGATTTATAGACTTTACAAGACCTTGTTTAGACTATCGTTTATTATTCAATGAGATGGGGGTTATTATGCTTTCTTTACATAATCCAAAAGAATAGAAAGCATCTAGAAAAATTTGTGTTTGTCTGTCTGATTGTTTCATGTCTAGAACTGCTGTTTTCATTCTGATGAAAATCTGGTATGAGCAGTTTGACACTGCAGGCTCTAAAACAGGCAATAATAATGTGGCGGACTCACGAAGTTGGGAGATGTGAGTGATACTAGTCCCACTGCCGAATATAATAACCACAGCAACCATAGAAAGCAGATCCCAAGGCCAGTAAAATCCAAAGGCCTATATTAAAAAATGCCTAGCTCAATATAACGCATATGTATTAAAAACAAAGGCCGCATCATAGTTCAGGGAGTTAATCACTGGCTTCTCACCATGGAGTATCGGGTTCAAGTCCGAGTGACTTCAAGTGTAATTCGTGGTGGAGGAAGTGGCACTGCAGCAGCTTTTCCTCAGATTCTCTTTGGTTTCTGCCTGTTGGTCACCATTTTTTCATGCTCATCTATTACTGTCCTTGGAAGTGTGATAAGCCCAGACCATGCAGTACATCATCATACCACTGGTCTTTAAGCTAAGGGCTTCATCTCTGGCATGGTACCTGACCAGTTACACAGCAAGGAACTTTGTTTTAGGTATAAACCTAAGACGACTCTGACATGGGCTTGTGTTTCTCAGAAATGTCTAATACTACCGAATTAGTATGAACGTCTGCGGTACCACATAAAATCTATTTAAAGACCTTACATTTTGTTGGGCTTTTTTTGTCCTCCTCACAGTGCTGGAGCAGATCTAGTCTGCAGCTGGTATCGAGGCTTCTCTACTGGGATTCAGTGGCCCTGCTGGCCAGGTAACTTACTCTTCCTGTAAAGTCCTTGTGTGGCAAGAGATTCTCCTCTTCTTCAAGACGTCCAAACCCACTCTGGGGCCCATACAGTCTATCGGCTCTGGGGCCCATACAGTCTACCTAATAGATTAACGGGCTTCTTCTGTGAGGGCAAAAAGGCCGGAATGTGAAGCTCACCACCCACTTCAACCTAGTGTCAATAGTAAGAATGCGTGGAACTATAGCTCCACTTTCCCTACGTCTTCGTCGCGTGATGCCTAATTAAGCAAAGGGACAACAGGGCCGTTTCATTCATTAACAAACTGCCCACGGAGAACTGACTTTGAGAGCTAACACCTATTCTAATTTCCATCATTAAAATGGTTGTCTTTTCATTTATAGCTACAGAATTTCAAGAGTTCCGCTCGCCAGTTCGATTCATGTATCTAATCACAAGACATTTAACGAACGTACGAGTTCGTACAAGCAGATTGGCCGTGCAATAGCTCAGGCGGTTAGTCGCTGGTTCCCCTCCCTGGTGGTCCCAGTTCAAGTCCGGGTCAGGTCATGTGGAATTTGTGGTAGACAAAGTGGCAGTGGGGCAGGTTTTCCCCGAGTACTTCTCCTGCCAATCTTAATTCCACAAATTACTCTATAATCACCCTCATCTATCATCTGGGGCTGGTACAACAGGCCAGTGTTGGCCGCAGTACCAAGTGGACTCAGTACCACCCCACTAAGAATAATAATAAAAAAACAGACAAAGCAGCTTCTATTTTTGCCTCTGTAAGTTTGGAATTTCTTGCTTATGGCCTGATGGTATAAAATTTCAAGTACGAGTTACTATGCTTTGAAAAATAATTTTAAATCGCTATAATTATCAAATTTGAAAAATATTTCTCCGTTTTTTCTTACTTTTGTTCATACAAACAAGTTTTGTACTGGTATAGAACTCTTTAAAGTTTTTATTTAAAATAAAAATTATAGAAAGGATGGTTCCTAGATCGCGCTTTGCCCATGGCACACCAGTGCTTCCAAGAGGCTCTGGAGACAAACGAAACAACTGTGGTTCCTTCGTTCGTTCTGTCCAGTGGTTGTCGAATTTTGAAACGAAAGTAAATGTATCCCTGCAACAGGCCGTGGAGGCCCATAGGGCTGTGAGATGTTGAGGCTCCCACATTTTCTCTAGACAATCTGCTACAGATGGCGCTGAGGTTGTCAGCCTTACGCACCGACCGCTCTTTACCCCCAAGAACATTCCTAGAATATTCCTGGTACTCATTTCTGTTAGAGGCTGAGTCGACCCCAGGGCCATAGTGCGGCTAGAAGGATTAGGTCAACTGAAAAAAAACAATGACCTCATCGGGATTTGATCCCGCGACCTTCCGACTTGTAGCATAGTGCCTCAACAAACTACGCTATCGCTTGAAACTATCCCTAAAACCAGAAGACTTGGTCTTTGAAGATGGCTATTGGGGATAAAATACACGTTTCATTTTCTCTACAACACGCTCGAAATATTTTTTTGCACAGATGAATATTTAGAGAGTTATGCTCGAGATATGTGTAGGTCTTCATCCCTAAAGCGTCCGTACTTTTATCCAATTTTAACCCAATTTTGAAAATGTCGACATATTTTTAGCAGAACCAATATCAAATTTCACGATATAATCTGACAAACGTTCTTAGAACACACGGACAAACAGACAGACATTCCAACGGTAACAGGTACATATTTAGCATTTTTTCGCATAAAATACTAAAGCCCTGCCAGAAATCGAACCCTGGAAGTCCAGCCCGGAGTCCGTCACGGCTCACGGCCCTGTTGCATCAGCCGCCGTTTATCACCGGGTTTAACAAAGTGTATACGTGTACCTAGCCAGTAGCTGACTCATGCGGGTTGGGCAAGGTGTTTTGCTCGGGTCGCTGGTCACAACTCACCTTCACTTTCCAACACGGCCAATCATGCGGTGCCAACCTCTCCACCGTAATAATAGCAGAGAAAGTACACTTGCGGGATACATCCTCCGCCTGACACCGATAACATACAGCAAAGGTCGCGCTGTGGGAGTGCCTGGCTTGGGGTTGAACTTGGTACACACAATAAGGCCGCTTAGTAGGGGAAGAAAATAAAAGGAAAACAGAGAGAAAATTAGGTAGAGGTGGAGTTTACTTTATGGAATGAGTTCATTTAGGCTTCAAAACAAAAATGTTGTTATCTAGTTTGCATCTCTCTCGCCCACCTCATAATCCATTTGAGCGCCTTAATAATATTTTGCTAGCAATACAAATTATGAAACTCCTCATCATGCAGTTTTTCTCTACCTTCCATTATTTCCTCTCATTTACGTTCAAATATCTTAACCATCCAGTCCTCTGGCACCCCCAATCTATTTTTTTCCTAAAGGAAAGATAGCAAGGTTCGTACCCGTACAAAGAAAAAGAACTTCGTGATCTTAATCCGCAAGCGAACTAAACCGACCGAGCGACTGCCGCTTGTCGGCGAAGTTTAGTGCCAAATTTTGCGGATAGAGGGTGTCAAGTAGTCAGTGCAACGAATCCTCACGGACGTTAATTTCGGTTTTCTAGACCGGAGCCGCTATTTCCTTGAAATAGCTCCTCAATTATCCTCACGAGGCTGAGTGGAACCCGTTCCAGACCCATTATTTGTAAAAAAAAATCTTGTAGCTCCGGCAATCGAACCCGGACCTCTGGATCTGTAGCCAGGAACGCTGACCACTAGAGCACAGAGGTGGAATAATGAATTTGGTAAGGAGTAAATCACTCTTGAGATTCGAAGCTGCAACCATGCAGTAGCACGATACATGGTGGCCCCACTTGGGTGTGTCTGTGTGACTTTCATGGTTAGTAGCTGGACACGCCCGTCAGATAATGGGAAACTTTATTCCAGACCTTGATATCTCCTTACCTACCAAATTCTGTAGATTTATCTGACCACATTTGCCTTCTAACCCAAACACAATAGAAAAGTGACTGGACAAAAGACGGAACCAATTCAATCGGAGAAGTGAAATCTTTTAAAGTCTGGTTTTTGTTTCTCTGCAAAGCTCGAAAACAGTAGCATCACCATTGCAAAGGCATTCTGTAATCATTACATAATTTCAGATGTCTAGCTAAGATTATTCGCCCTTCTTTCTAAACGTAATATCAGAATTTCGCATTTATATAACACAGTTAAATCCCATACACGTTCACATATTGTCACCCATCTTACATCATTCCATTTCAGATTCATCAGTTATTTCACAGCATTTGAGGAAATTTCGAGAACAGAACATTTGTGAGACCTCAAAGTAGATGGAAGGACAGTATTACAACGGATCTCAGAGAAAGGTAGTGTGAAGTCATGTGTTGGACTCAACTGGCTCATTATATGATCCAATGGCGAGCTCGTGTGAACACAGAAACAAACATTCGGTTTCCGTAAAAATATGAATTTCTTCACCAGATGAACGACTACTAGCTTCTCAAGAAGAACTCTGCTCCACTGAGTTAGTTCAGACTGTCTCGCAGTTAAGGTTCCAGGGATGGGGCTATCAGATATGCAGTTAAGTGAACAAAACCTTCAAGAAATAACTACTTGCTGCCCGCTGCTCTGCACGGCGGCTATCGGAGTCTGCGCATTACTTTTTACAAGCCACTCAACAAAGTATACGCCCATATAAGCTGACCACGAAAACTGACCACTCACCTCCAACTAGTGCCGAGGTCAAGAAAATGTGGATCTATACATCTACACCCCCATGCGCCTTCATGGCGTAGTTATTAAATAGTTAAGCAAAGGGACAGCTTTACCTTTACCTTCTTAGTCAATTAATTGGTCAGCCTATCAGTCAACAGGTCGGTTGGAGAGTTGAACAGCTAACCAACAGTAAATAAATCAGTCAGTTAAACCGTCCCTTTCATTAGAGAATATGTCAGTTAACACAATGTCGTTAATGTCCTTGAATCAACCATTACTGCGAGCGATGACAGGTTAATGAAGTATGATCCCAACAGTGACCATTAATATAAACATGGGTGCGAGGAAACCAATAACAATGTGTCAGTAAAATGACAACTACCAGAAGGAAGACCGGAGGGAGCAGGGTTAGCGTAGTCGGTATAGCCGCCGGCTACGGGCTGGACAACCGAGGGGTCGGAGTTTGAGTCCCGGTAGGGTCAAGAATTTTCTCCACGTCGTCCAGATCAGCTCTGAGGCCGACCTAACCTCCTATCCAATGGGTACTAGGGGCTCTTTCCCCGGTGGTAAAGCGGCCTGGGCGTGAAGCTGATCACTCACCTCCAACTAGTTCCGAGGTAAAGAAAATGTGGATCTATACATCCACTTCCCCATGCGCCTTCATGGTGTAGTACTTAATTAGTTAAGTACAAGGATAACTTTACCTTACCCGAAAACAGGAGTAGAACCGAATTTCGAAAAGTCATGCATACAAAAAACAGCTTTATGTTCCACACAGTTTCGACAGAATAATGCTAGCAGGACGAAACAAAAATGAAAATGTAGCAAATTACTCGTACCACCTAATGCTAAAGCGATATCCCGCAAAGTCACGAGAGAACACGCAATATTTTAGTCAATATTCGAACTCCATACTCTCGAATTTAAGTCAGATTTCTAACCCTCAGCTAACATTCTAGATTTGGAAAAATAACTGAAATTTTTGCTGATATCTCTCAGAAGAGGGTCGCAAATTGGAACAGAATCTAGTCTGTCGTTAATTTTTAATCGAGATGAACCCAAAAGACAAAAAACGGAGAATACATTTGCCTAAATAACTTTAAACAGTATACATCAACGTACACGTGGTTTATATGGTTGTAAGACACTGAAAAAGCACTTCAAATTACATAAAATTAGAACGTAAACCCTTACACATCCTGTTTCGACAACCTAATATTTTCAATTTCGTCACAGTAATCTGTTGCAATGAATCATGAAAGGAAACAGTCAAGGTATTCGGCCGATTTTCTGTTTATATAAATCATAATTTCTCGCTTTCCTTCAAGGTTGCATTGTTTAGTTCTTGCAACTTGGTTTCCCTTTCTAAATGTTAACAAAGACAGTCACATATTTATAATGGAACGCGTTAAAAAAATCAACTGGAGTAGCTATGATAACGGGCATAGATAATTTTGCAACAATGACCATAGCTTCTCTGACGGTTTCTAGTTTCATACGAGTGAGATGTACGTTTCATGCTCCAAATCGCTTCGTCTCCGTGACTTAGGAAACAAAACGTGATTACAGACACACGGTAATTGGTTCTGCTTTTTGTCCGGCTTCGTCATCAGTATTACAGAACTGCGGAAGTATTTATGGTTTCTGTTGTTATTCACGTGTATTCACCTTTAGAATATCATGTGACAATACAACTTTGTTACGGACAACTCGAGTCGTTTTTGTAGTTTAGACCATAATTTGACAATATTTTCATCTATCACAGACAATTCGTATTTGAAGATATAAGTTGGGGTGAATCGAACCAACGGGCGAATATGGCTCTTTTAGGAGAACTTCCATGCCAGTGTTAGCGGTGGTGCGGTGGCAGCTGCTGCCATATGCAGTGTTTCTTTGTAGCGCACACAGCATGTTGAAGGAAAAATATTGTGCGGTCAGTACAGTGTGTTTGGGTGATACGATTTTGTTTTGAAACTGATGTTTCAAGGTTTTAAATATTCGTATATGTTAATATTAATGTTTAGGCAGGCATTCTATACTGAATTGCAGTTTCTATTGTTAGTGAGGTTAGAGCGGGGATGCGTCTTGTGAGCACCTAGTCCATCATTAGCAGACTATCAGTAATACCAACCATTGTTATACATCAATGACGCAGGACAGGTGAATAGGTCTGCTTTCATTCATTCATTCACATTTCCTGTTGCTCCCTCTGGAGCATAGCGTATCGTATAGACATTCGGTAGGATTCCTTGGAAGGGGCTTCAGCATGTCGCAAGGCCGCTACCTACACAGGACAACATAAACACAGAATAAATGCTGACAGACACCCATGCTTCGAGTGGGATTCGAACCCATGATCTTAGGATTTGAGCGGCGAAGACAGTTCTTGCCTTAGACCGCGCGGCCATTGTGATCGGCAGGTCCGCTTTGGGACAATTTAAAAGTCTAACTTTTAATTAAGTTCCCAGTAATAGTCCTACTCCGCTTCTGTGCAATGGAACAGTTGTGGATAACAGAAAATATTAATAAAGCTATAAAAACTTTCCGAGAACGTAGAAGCATTAGGCACGCAGCAGACCTTTTCAAAGTACCATGAACATGCCTGCGTCACGCAATGATTGCTGAAGGTAGCTCAACAAAGTCAAGAGATGTTCAAACCGTAACCACCCTTGGTAACAAGAACTATTCCTCTTTGTGACGTAGTGACGGTCCTCTCCACCTACTGGTTTCTGGGTGAACAGGACAGTGCAGAGTTTTTGCACACTTCCACTGTAATCACAACAGAAAATGAGCTGTTGCCTAGCAACGATAGGCAGAATACTCGTACAGATACATAAAGCTGCACTATTCCAGTGTCGTGAATTAGAGGGGGAGAGTACAAGGACACACAGACAGCAAGGTGATCCTATAAGCTTCCTTTTATTCTTTAAAAATAAGGAAAATAATCAAAAATATGTTTTATTGCGGAGAGGCGAGCCTTACCAACATGGCCAGCTCTATAATGTTGATTACTTTTCAACCACCGAGTATTGTGTACTACCTGATTTTTCCTTTTTGTGGTCCTATTCACATTCGCGAACCAGAGGGCGAATCGCTTCATCAGTGTAATGTGTTAACGTAACCTCATACAGTATGACTTGGGTTTTACATATTACTGAACAGTCTAAAGGCAGCATTATACAAGTCTCTAAATGCATGATCGTCTAACAATCTCATTCTGTTGTAAAGAGCTACATCAGAATTCACAGAGTCAGTTCAGAACTCTGTGTGCTGGTGTCTCATGCTACAGGTCCCACAGGAAAACACATAATTGTTTCTGCACTAATACTACTGTGTGGACATGGTCTGAATTGTTTATATTTAAATTGAACTTCTTGGATAATGGCATAAAAAAGAGCGCCGGATATTATACATATATATATATATGGAGCCGAGATAAGGTAGTCGGTATAGCGGCTGGCTACGAGCTGCATGAACGAGGGGTCGGAGTTCGAGTCCCGGTAGGGTCAAGAATTTTCTCTTCTCCACGTCTTCGAGACTGGCTCTGGTGTCCACCCCACCTCCTATCCAATTAGTACGGGGGCCTCTTCCCCCCGGGTTAAGAGGCCGGAGCGTGAAGTTGACTGCTCATCTCCAACTAATGGCGAAGTAAAAAAGATGTGGATATATACATCTACTCCCCCATACGCTTTCATGGTGTAGCGCTTAATTAGTTAAGCACAGAGACAACTTGACCTTTTATATACACATACGTATATATTCCAGTATGTCTACATGGTAGCATGCTTGCAATTCCCAGCGGTACATGCAACCATTCTGACAGTTACGTGTGAAGAGTTGCCTGAATAGCGAGGCGCCTGTGTTGGTCCGTTTATTTTCAAGCCGATAATGCATCTTCCTGCACGTTTTAATAGTGATAACTAGGAATATAAACTACAGAAAATGAGGATGAGAACCCACGAAAAAATATACAAAATAATCAACTTCCGGCTTTTAATTGGGGCCGGAATGAGAATCACAGAACACATTAAAGCAACTGTTTTGTAATAAAACGTCTTCTTTCACTTTGACCCCCCTTTGTTTCCACTTACAACTTTCTAAGACCTCCTCTAATCAACTTCTACTTCAGAGTAAGTTAGCGGTTTCTGTATAATGGGAACCTAACTAATTAACTGCATCCCTTCAATACGTAAATGATATTACGCATCCATGACTGTTGGTTTCCTTTTGTTTGTGTTTTGGGTGTTGTATTTTTTTCTTGTATTTCTCTGTAATTGTTGTAGTTGTTAATCGTATTTGGTTTGTATTCATTGTGGTAGGATGTCCTTGTTGTTGTATTTGTTGCAGTTGTTTGTATTTCTCTGTAATTGTTGTAGTTGTTAATCGTATTTGGTTTGTATTCATTGTGGTAGGATGTCCTTGTTGTTGTATTTGTTGCAGTTGTTTGTATTTCTCTGTAATTGTTGTAGTTGTTAATCGTATTTGGTTTGTATTCATTGTGGTAGGATGTCCTTGTTGTTGTATTTGTTGCAGTTGTTTGTATTTCTCTGTAATTGTTGTAGTTGTTAATCGTATTTGGTTTGTATTCACTGTGGTAGGATGTCCTTATTGTTGTGTTTTGTGTATTGTGTTTTGTTTGAACGTGTTGTCACTTAGTGTAATGTGTGTTACTTGTCTGTTGTGTCCTATTGTGTACTACTGCCACCGGGCTAAAACCAAATTGCAGTATAATAAATAATGTAAATGTAAATGTAAGAGGAAATAGCGTTACAGTAACGTCTAAATTAGCACTGAAAAGTTCGTCGGATATACACCCAAAGCCAGCTGTATTTAAAATTGTAAAAAAAGTAAAGGTATCCCTGTAACAGGCCGTGGAGGCCCATAGGGTTGTGAGACGTTGAGGTTCCCACATTTTCTAGACAATCGGCTCATAGATGGCGATAAGGTTGTCAGCCTTACATGCCAGCCACCCTTTATCCCCAAGGATATTCCTGGTACTCATTTCTGTTAGAGGCTGAGTCGACCTCAGGGCCGTAGTGCGGTTGGAAGGATTAGGCAAACTGAAAAAATCCACCCCATCGGGCTTCGATCCCACGACATTCCGTCTTGTAGTATAGTGCCTCAACCAACTACGCTACCGCGTGCCCCTTTTAAAAATGTACTCAACACAATATTTAAGTGATGTCTGTGATACAGACTTTAAATACTGGTTTTCTTCCAACATCGCTCTCTTCATGGGGTAGGGTAACCATCATGATTAGGTTCATAAAAGGGAGACTTATTTCAATTTAACGAGGTCTGGAACAAAATAAAAAGTGAAATACAATTCGTCCCCATTTCTCAGGCGAAGATGTGTCTAAAAAAGAGTTACATGTTAAAATTAACCACTGTTAGGAAAGCTTTCTAATTATATTCACATACGACATGAAAAACGACATTAAACGGGATTCTTTTTTCCTTCGGCACTACAACCCCAGTGGGCCTAGGCCTACCTTCATGAACTTCTCCGTTCACGTTGGTTTTTCTAGGTCTTACACATTCGGTAGGACTCCTTGGGCGGGTGATCAGCTCGTCGCAAGGCCTCTACCTGTACACAAACACAGAAAAACGCACACAAACATCCATGCCCTGAGTGGGATTCGAACCCACGATCCCGGTTTCCAAGCGAGCGAAGACAGTACATGCCCCAGCACCAATTTGTCCACCACAAATCCCACTTGACCAGACCTGGGATCGAACCCGGGCCGCCGCGGTGGGAAGCCAGCGACTAACCGCTTGAGCTATGGCGGGCCCCACTTTGATTCTTAGTCTGGTTACAGGTTGCCCTGACTAAGGTGTTTCGTGTTTTTTTCAGTCCGCAGAGGAACAACTTGATGACTCCTTATAACTACACATATTCACTTTCTTCCAAGTCTTTCATTAAGAATGTTAATTTTAAAACAAATATCCTTGTTTTAATGTTATTTTTTTAGGTTTTGAAAATTTATACATTTATTTCTATACGAGTATATCTCTGATATATTATTATTATTATTGGCCACTGTGCTGTTAAGTTTGCACGTAAATAAACACGAATTGAACTTGCAACTTGCAAACACGAACTTGAAACTTAGATGTTGGCGCTTTGAGCTCCGAACAGTGGAGCTCGTGCACATAAAAATGTACTCATAACTAATACTGGTATGTGAAAAGTTTCACTACCTGGTTTGTGATTATTAATTTCACTTATTCCCGTTTAATGCCGGTCACGGTAGCCGAGCGGTCTAACGCAGTGGTTCTCAACGTTTATGAGACCGCGGCCCGGTAAGTTCTTTCTTTATAAGACGAGGGCCCAGTCCCAACAAATTTACTCGTAAATACCTTTCCAGTTCTGTTAATACAATTACAATGATCAAGTCAAGGAAGGTTTGATTGGCAAGGCATGTAGCGTGCATGGGATCGGAGAAGAAGAATGCATAGCAGTCGCCTCCATATTCAGGGTCAAAGATAAAGCAGGCAGCAAGCTCTGCTTACTCTGCAACCCCACAGATGCAGACTACACATTCCTCCGTAAACAGACAACACGGCGTCATATCCCAGATGAGAGAATTCTTCATAACCATCACTGCGAGAACCTCAAATCCTATGTCTTTAAAATCATCTTCCCAACTGATACACGACTGTATGCCCTGAAAACGCAATTAATCTTCAGAACACAAACTGCGACGCGAGACAAACTTGTTAATGACAAGAAATATATGTACCTTGTGTAAACAATGACTTTAATTCGACAAGGCATGAAGTGACCTTAATTACCAGGAAGGAAAGCCAAATATCCTGTAGGAACATGAAGCTGGAACTGTAAACAATAAAGTGAAATAATTACCCGGAAACCTCTGCGCTATTCAGATCCGCTCTTATTCCTGAAAGGGGTATGGTTTAGACGTTCCAGCAATCTGGCTACGACATATGACTCAAGATGCATGCTATAGTTTTGTAGAACCCACTGTTTCTGTACGTGCGTATGTGCCTACGCATATAGGCTATGTATGCACTTATGTACTATGGACGGTTAGCTTCAGGCCTTTGCCGCTTTACCCCTAGGAAACAGCCCCCTGTACCCATTGGATATGAGGCTAGGTAGGCCCTATAACCGTTCTAGACGCTGTGAAAAAGATAAAAATCTCTTGTTTCTGCCAGGAATCGAACCCCGGCTGTCCAGCCCAAAACCCATCATTACATCGACTGAGATATCTCCAACTCCTGACACAGTAAACACCACAGAGTTGGCGTGACTTCTGGTGATGTTTGTACCCACTTTCGAAAAAATAGGTCAACTGAAGGAAAATTTATTACAGGGACAGGCAAGCGGCCAAAAGAACATCTGGTCACGAACCTACATGCCCTTATAAATCAATGTAAATGAGCAAAAAATAAAAAATAAAAAGAGTTCCATCTTGTGGGATGTTTCGGAAGAATATGTAGCGTCCACTTTCAAGGTTGAAGGGTAAACACAGCAAGAGGCCACCATGAAATCAGGCAGTAAACATCATTTATTTTCAACGGGTTACACGGCGTTATATATCCCAGAAGATAAAACTCCTTATAACCACAACAGTGAAAACATCAGATCCTACAATAATAAAATACACATTTTGTTCCTATATATCCATGAAAACTTGCGTATAGGATAATGGTGGGAAAGTCAGAAGGAAAGAGACCACTGGGAAGACCAAGGCTGGACAATATTAAAATGGATCTTAGAGAGATAGGATGGGATGGTATGGATTGGATTGATCTGCCTCAGGATAAGGACCAGTGGAGGGCTCTTGTGAACACGGTAATGAAACTTCGAGTTCATAAAATGCTGGGAAATTCTTGAGTAGCTCAAGAACTGGCGGCTCCTCCAGAAGGGCTCAGCTCCATGAGTAGGTATATCCATGAAAACTCAGAAATGCAATTCTTGAATAACCGCACATTGTTACTTCATAATTAATAACGACGACAGAAGAGACTTTCAAATGTTAGGTTCTCATGACGGTGACTGTGAAGATGAATGTCTTCTTGGATGTGACACCGTGTAGTCCAGTAGATCGTCAGCCACCTTCCGGAAAACAATCTCTTTCCTCATAGTAATGTTCCACCCTGAAGACGGAGACAGTCTATGCCTCCGAAAAGTCGGGGATGATATATCAGACTACATGGCGTCACATCACAGAAAGCTGTAAATCTTAACAGAAATTATGTAAGATTTGAGGTTTACACGGCGGTGACTGTGAAGAATGCAGTCTTCTGGGATGTGGCGTCGTGTAGATATTGTGTAAACCGACGTTTCGGAGGAACTATTCAGAGTATAAAAAATCCGCGAGCGAGGAACCAGCTGCAGCCACCTGCTCACATTGGTTCCTCGCTCGCGGATCTTTTATACCTTGACGATGGAGGCGATTCGTTCCTCTGAAACGTCGGTTTACACAGTATCTACACGACACCACATCCCACAAGATGGCATCCTTCATTGACAAAAATTGTATTTCGCTGATACTTTTGAATAAAGTGCATTGTACTACTTAAGCCAGTAAAAGAGTGTTTATAAAAGAGATATTTAGATTTTGGCATTTAAACTACGTAAAGATGCCTTCAGGAGGGTCCTACAGTATCATAAGTTCATGGCAGACTTTTCAATTGAAATCTGTATCAGGAAATTAAACGTTAGCTTCTGATCATGAAGGATCTGGCCAGATCCCAACGCAGCCCGTGTTGGGATTTTATGGACAAACTAGCTATCGCTACTTCAGAGGCGTGCGATAGACCCGACAACATCGGCCCAGAATTGAGATTTCAACTTGGCACTTCGCTGCTAAAATACAGAGCGCTGTAGTTCCGACTGTTACGGTACCCGCATTCAGATCGATTGTTTTCTGTGGCGTGGCGGTCAAAAACCTTGAAAACGAACAACGGTTGCCGTTGGCAACCTGATGTAAACACACACAAGGCTGGAGGCAGAGGATCGATTTCAAGAAAGTAATCTCGCTTCTTGACGATCATAGTGGCCGCGCGGTCTAAGGTATGAACCGTCTTCGCCGGCTCGAACTCTGGGATCGTGGGTTCAAATCACACTAGACGCATGGATGTCTGTCTGAATTTATAAGGGTAAAGGTAAAGTTGGCCGGTCACGGTAGCCGAGCGGCCTAAGGCATGTACTGTCTTCGCTCGCTTGGAAACCGGGATCGTGGGTTCGGATCTGTTTCCTGTGAGGTACGAACTGAATTCTTATATATTATTCTTATACACTGCCGGTCACGGTAGCCGAGCGGTCTAAGGCATGTACTGTCTTCGCTCGCTCGGAAGCCGGGA
>NW_019735471.1:720047-721546 GCF_002891405.2 Cryptotermes secundus | reverse complement strand
CTGTGTTACATATCGGCCTTGCGACGAGCTGATCCCCCGTCCAAGGCGCCCTAAAGACTGTGTATGGAATAAGAAATTGAAAAAGCGACCAAGTCCTCAAGGGCTGTAGAGCCACAGATAGATCGATAGATAATCTCGCTTCTTACTTATCATGCTCTTACGATGCTACAGATTGTACCTGGCAATCTTGTAGCCTTAATACGCGCGTTCTAAAGAAGGATTTCGTCAGCGGTTACTGCAACCCTCAGAGAGAGGATGGCTCTTCCTATTCTGGGGAGCTTTAATTAGTTTCAGTTTATTTAACAGCAGCAGTGCTAGTTCAGTCGGTACAGCGACGGATTGCGGTCTGGACGGCCAGGGTTCGATTCCCGGCAGGAGCGAAAGATTTTTCTCTACTCCGCAACGTCCATACAGGCCCATCCTGCCTCCAATGCAATGAGTACTGGGAACTCTTTCTCCAGGGTAAAGGGAGCAGGGTGTAAAGCTGACCACTCACCTCCATCTGATGCCGAAGTCAAGATTGGTGGAGTTATATCTCCACTGAGCCATACATCTTTATGGTGTGGTGTTTAATTAATTAAGCACAAGGGCAACTTTACCTTTACCTTTAATGAGTAACGTGAGGGGCAAGCAGATAACACAGAAACAGCAACGAAAACAAAGACAAAAACAATAAACAAGAAATGAGACCACCTGCGAACACAAATCTCACGGTATGATGAAAAAAATAACTATGTCGTTTTCGCAGTAAAACTTTCTCCTTCTGTGTAGAATGCTGAGTGGATTACGACGTGGTCTGCCAGGCGAAAACTGTTAGTTTATATGATGGCACATTTTCTTCCATACGCAAACGGAATTACAATTCCGTTGTTTTGTGTTACATTTCCGTAAGAAGGAATGTTTTCCCGGATTTCAAGAGGCCTGTCATTATAAGATGTTTCTAGAGCACGCAGAATGCGCTTCCCTAAGGCCAGGTCCAGTTCCTGTCTGACGCATGCGAACCGAGTGATGGCTTACAACTAAACATGTCAATCAATTACTATTTCGAATTCGTTGCTTGTAAGGTATCACAAAATATTAATCATTCTCAGAAGGACAGCGTTGACGTTTCAGTAACCACGGAGAAAACATTTTTTTCCCCCAAGGTTGAAAACCATACCGTTCATAGATCAGCTCAGAACGACACAGCATATCGATACCGACGAATCGATAATTCTACACCAAAGATATTTCTCAGGTACATTTCATTAGGTTTGAATTACGGCTTCGAGATGCCTTAAGCCATGAAGAAGATCAGCGGTGCTAGTAGTAGGCGGCCTTAATACATCAGCACTGTCTTATTGTTATTATTTGTTTTTAAATTATTTTTATGTAATTCTATATACTCATGCTAACCTTGTAATTGCTCTCTGTGCTGTTAAGTTGCACGTAAATAAACATGAATTGAATTGAACTGAATTAGGATGTTGAGCTGCCACACGAATAAATAATAATTAATT